>NC_134362.1:13323513-13403513 GCF_048569485.1 Anomaloglossus baeobatrachus | reverse complement strand
TTGCAGACCTCGGCTGGCGTCCTGGCATCTCCCCATCTAGAGTTGATTTTGCAGACCTCGGCTGGCGTCCCGGCATCTCCCCATCTAGAGCTGATTTTGCAGACCTCGGTTGGCGTCCCGGCATCTCCTCATCTAGAGCTGATTTTGCAGACCTCGGCTGGCGTCCCGGCATCTCCCCATCTAGAGCTGATTTTGCAGACCTCGGGTGGTGTCCCAGCATCTCCCCATTTAGAGCTGATTTTGCAGACCTCGGCTGGCGTCCCGGCATCTCCCCATCTAGAGCTGATTTTGCAGACCTCGGCTGGCGTCCAGGCATCTCCCCATCTAGAGCTGATTTTGCAGACCTCGGCTGGCGTCCAGGCATCTCCCCATTTAGAGCTGATTTTGCAGACCTCGGCTGGTGTCCCGGCATCTCCCCATCTAGAGCTGATTTTGCAGACCTCGGCTGGCGTCCCGGCATCTCCCCATGTAGAGCTGATTTTGCAGACCTCGGCTGGCGTCCCGGCATCTCCCCATCTAGAGCTGATTTTGCAGACCTCGGCTGGCGTCCAGGCATCTCCCCATTTAGAGCTGATTTTGCAGACCTCGGCTGGCGTCCCGGCATCTACCCATCTAGAGCTGATTTTGCAGACCTCGGCTGGCGTCCCAGCATCTCCCCATCTAGAGCTGATTTTGCAGACCTCGGTTGGCGTCCCGGCATCTCCCCATCTAGAGCTGATTTTGCAGACCTCGGTTGGCATCCCGACATCTCCCCATCTAGAGCTGATTTTGCAGACCTCGGCTGGTGTCCTGGCATCTCCCCATCTAGAGCTGATTCTGCAGACCTTGGCTGGTTTCCCGACATCTCCCCATCTAGAGCTGATTTTGCAGACCTCGGCTGGCGTCCCGGCATCTCCCCATCTAGAGCTGATTTTGCAGACCTCGGTTGGCATCCCGACATCTCCCCATCTAGAGCTGATTTTGCAGACCTCGGCTGGTGTCCTGGCATCTCCCCATCTAGAGCTGATTCTGCAGACCTCGGCTGGTTTCCCGACATCTCCCCATCTAGAGCTGATTTTGCAGACCTCGGCTGGCGTCCCGGCATCTCCCCATCTAGAGCTGATTTTGCAGACCTCGGCTGGTGTCCAGGCATCTCCCCATCTAGAGCTGATTTTGCAGACCTCGGCTGGCGTCCTGGCATCTCCCCATCTAGAGCTGATTTTGCAGACCTCGGTTGGCGTCCCGGCATCTCCTCATCTAGAGCTGATTTTGCAGACCTCGGCTGGCGTCCCGGCATCTCCCCATCTAGAGCTGATTTTGCAGACCTCGGGTGGTGTCCCAGCATCTCCCCATGTAGAGCTGATTCTGCAGACCTCGGCTGGCGTCCCGGCATCTCCCCATCTAGAGCTGATTTTGCAGACCTCGGCTGGCGTCCCGGCATCTCCCCATCTAGAGCTGATTTTGCAGACCTCGGCTGGCGTCCAGGCATCTCCCCATCTAGAGCTGATTTTGCAGACCTTGGCTGGCGTCCAGGCATCTCCCCATTTAGAGCTGATTTTGCAGACCTCGGCTGGTGTCCCGGCATCTCCCCATCTAGAGCTGATTTTGCAGACCTCGGCTGGCGTCCCGGCATCTCCCCATGTAGAGCTGATTTTGCAGACCTCGGCTGGCGTCCCGGCATCTCCCCATCTAGAGCTGATTTTGCAGACCTCGGTTGGCGTCCCGACTTCTCCCCATCTAGAGCTGATTTTGCAGACCTCGGCTGGTGTCCCAGCATCTCCCCAACTAGAGCTGATTTTGCAGACCTCGGCTGGCGTCCCGGCATCTCCCCATCTAGAGCTGATTTTGCAGACCTCGGTTGGCGTCCAGGCATCTCCCCATTTAGAGCTGATTTTGCAGACCTCGGCTGGCGTCCCTGCATCTACCCATCTAGAGCTGATTTTGCAGACCTCGGCTGGCGTCCCAGCATCTCCCCATCTAGAGCTGATTTTGCAGACCTCGGTTGGCGTCCCGGCATCTCCCCATCTAGAGCTGATTTTGCAGACCTCGGTTGGCGTCCCGGCATCTCCCCATCTAGAGCTGATTTTTCAGACCTGACGTTTTCTTCTTTTTCGGCTTTCCGTGCCATTCCTTCATTCTGACTTCTCGCCTCCTCTCCCCGCAGTATCACAACAAGATCTCGTGCTTCATGCTGCACCACATAGAGGAGCCCTGCTCTTTAGGGGCCCACGCTGCTGTCATTGTGCCTCCCACGTGGATCATCCGGGTGCGGCGACCGCAGGTAAGTGACACCCCCCTCCCGCACTCCCTACTTCTTGTCCAAGTCCTTTTGGTTTTTCTCCAGTTCTTATGTTCCTCTTCAATTTCCTTGCAGAGTTCAATCAAATCAAGTAAGAAGAAGAAGAGACCGTCGTTCAAGAGGAAGCCCAGCAAGAAGGGGGCGGAGGTGGGCTTCATACTATAGAGTGTGGGTGCACAATTTGCATAAGGGGGACCGTAAGTGGCTCGTGGACTCATTTTGTGCGATCCCAACCTTCTGGACACAGACTGTGGCTGGGAGCTGCTTTTATCTCAGAGGAGTTTCAGGGTCTTATTAGTGCACGCTGGCCATGGACCGTCAGAACGGGGGTGTATGACATGTTGGGGAGGACAATCATGAATGTGGTGGTCTTCATAGTTTTCATGAACACTACAAGGAAACAATCGGCTATTTCCAGAATTCCCATAAAGTGTAATGGAGAAGGTTAGATGTATGCTCTCTGTGGAGTGTATATGGAGGGTGAAGGGACCTCCGTTCTCCCAATTGGTTACACTTGAGCCTTCACCTGTCGTACTCTTATGGCATATACTTTTAAAGTGTCATAAGAGTCTCCGATGGAAATACCCTTCAAGTTGTACTGGGACTATTGGGATTGACCCTTCAGCTATAACATATAGGGACAATTCGCACCAGTTATACTTGAATCACTGTGATACTTTGCTTCTTCAGGAGCCCAGGATGCGACCGTTCATCATCAGACCTGCTCCGTGCCCTCTGATGAAGCCCGTACTGGTGTTCGTCAACCCTAAAAGTGGAGGAAATCAGGTGAGCAGCCTTGTACCATCGCCGTACGCCCATCACCGCCTCTTCTTTACTTCCCTGCCCCACTCCAATGGCAGCTCATTATCCGCTCCATCATCTCGGCTGCTCGGCTCTTTCTCATCTCGTCTCCGGAGGAGTGGGATTGCTGCCTGCGCTGGAGGCACTATTGGCGCTGGAGCTGCCCTTACTCTGGAGATTACATAGATATGACAATTGGAAAGTGAATTCCTGGTTGAGAAATGTGAAAAAAAATCCAATTTAAAAGGGTTAGACAGATTTACACACCCTCTTGGGTAATTATGGGTTACCAATAGGTGGTCCCTCATTTGTGGCTCCTACCAGTGACCCCAGGATAGCTTCAGTTTAGATAGGAGGCACCGTGTAATGCTTTGAATGACCTGTGGTGGCGCCGGAAGGACATTGAACACCTAGCATCAAGTGTCTCTCCAGATCACAGCAGATCGCATAGGGCCCCCCGGAAGCCTGTTACTGGGGGGCTTTTCTACCCCTTTAAGGTTGACAGAAGAATAAGTACAGATTTCTTTAGTTTTTAGGCCATACAGCGATTGTCGAGGGTCCCGGAGTAGAGACCTCCAACAATCATTAAAACACAGGAGCAGAAGTGCTCAGCCGAGAGCTGTCCTCCTTCGATACTGGTGATGGGCGCCAAGACTTATGTCCAGTCTTGGATGAGTGCAGCGATAGTCTTAACACTGCTGCCCCCTTCATTTTAGCGATCTGTGGGGTGTCGGTATCTAGACCAGCACTAATCATACCTGAAAAGGCTAGTAGAGATGAGACTGCACTGATCACGCTGCCCGTCCATGGATGCCAGTAGATGGTCAGGAGAGATGATTCTGCACTGATCACGCTGCCCGTCCATGGATGCCAGTAGATGGTCAGGAGAGATGAGACCGCACTGATCACGCTGCCCGTCCATGGATGCCAGTAGATGGTCAGGAGAGATGAGACTGCACTGATCACGCTGCCCGTCCATGGATGCCAGTAGATGGTCAGGAGAGATGAGACCGCACTGATCACGCTGCCCGTCCATGGATGCCAGTACATGGTCAGGAGAGATGAGACCGCACTAATCACGCTGCCCGTCCATGGACGCCACTGCATGGTCAGGAGAGATGAGACTGCACTGATCACGCTGCCCATCCATGGATGCCAGTAGATGGTCAGGAGAGATGAGACCGCACTGATCACACTGCCCGTCCATGGATGCCAGTACATGGTCAGGAGAGATGAGACCGCACTAATCACGCTGCCCATCCATGGATGCCAGTAGATGGTCAGGAGAGATGAGGCTGCACTGATCACGCTGCCTGTCCATGGATGCCAGTAGATGGTCAGGAGAGATGAGACCGCACTGATCACGCTGCCCGTCCATGGATGCCAGTACATGGTCAGGAGAGATGAGACCGCACTAATCACGCTGCCCATCCATGGATGCCAGTAGATGGTCAGGAGAGATGAGGCTGCACTGATCACGCTGCCTGTCCATGGATGCCAGTAGATGGTCAGGAGAGATGAGACTGCACTGATCACGCTGCCCATCCATGGATGCCAGTAGATGGTCAGGAGAGAGGAGACCGCACTAATCACGCTGCCCGTCCATGGATGCCAGTAGATGGTCAGGAGAGATGAGGCTGCACTGATCACGCTGCCTGTCCATGGATGCCAGTAGATGGTCAGGAGAGATGAGACTGCACTGATCACGCTGCCCATCCATGGATGCCAGTAGATGGTCAGGAGAGAGGAGACTGCACTGATCACGCTGCCCGTCCATGGATGCCAGTAGATGGTCAGGAGAGATGAGACCGCACTAATCACGCTGCCCATCCATGGATGCCAGTAGATGGTCAGGAGAGATGAGGCTGCACTGATCACGCTGCCTGTCCATGGATGCCAGTAGATGGTCAGGAGAGATGAGACTGCACTGATCACGCTGCCCGTCCATGGATGCCAGTAGATGGTCAGGAGAGATGAGGCTGCACTGATCACGCTGCCCGTCCATGAATGCCAGTAGATGGTCAGGAGAGATGAGGCTGCACTGATCACGCTGCCCATCCATGGATGCCAGTAGATGGTCAGGAGAGATGAGACCGCACTGATCACGCTGCCCGTCCATGGATGCCAGTAGATGGTTAGGAGAGATGAGACTGCACTGATCACGCTGCCCGTCCATGGATGCCAGTAGATGGTCAGGAGAGATGAGGCTGCACTGATCACGCTGCCCATCCATGGATGCCAGTAGATGGTCAGGAGAGATGAGACCACACTGATCACGCTGCCCGTCCATGGATGCCAGTAGATGGTTAGGAGAGATGAGACTGCACTGATCACGCTTCCCGTCCATGGATGCCAGTAGATGGTCAGGAGAGATGAGGCTGCACTGATCACGCTGCCCATCCATGGATGCCAGTAGATGGTCAGGAGAGATGAGGCTGCACTGATCACGCTGCCCATCCATGGATGCCAGTAGATGGTCAGGAGAGATGAGGCTGCACTGATCACGCTGCCCATCCATGGATGCCAGTAGATGGTCAGGAGAGATGAGACTGCACTGATCACGCTGCCCGTCCATGGATGCCAGTAGATGGTCAGGAGAGATGAGGCTGCACTGATCACGCTGCCCATCCATGGATGCCAGTAGATGGTCAGGAGAGATGAGGCTGCACTGATCACGCTGCCCATCCATGGATGCCAGTAGATGGTCAGGAGAGATGAGACCGCACTGATCACGCTGCCCGTCCATGGATGCCAGTAGATGGTCAGGAGAGATGAGGCTGGACTGATCACGCTGCCCATCCATGGATGCCAGTAGATGGTGAGGAGAGATGAGGCTGCACTGATCACGCTGCCCGTCCATGGATGCCAGTAGATGGTCAGGAGAGATATGAGGCTGCACTGATCACGCTGCCCGTCCATGGATGCCAGTAGATGGTCAGGAGAGATGAGGCTGCACTGATCACGCTGCCCATCCATGGATGCCAGTAAATGGTCAGGAGAGATGAGACTGCACTGATCACGCTGCCCATCCATGGATGCCAGTAGATGGTCAGGAGAGATATGAGGCTGCACTGATCACGCTGCCCATCCATGGATGCCAGTAGATGGTCAGGAGAGATGAGGCTGCACTGATCACGCTGCCCATCCATGGATGCCAGTAAATGGTCAGGAGAGATGAGACTGCACTGATCACGCTGCCCATCCATGGATGCCAGTAGATGGTCAGGAGAGATGAGACTGCACTGATCACGCTGCCCATCCATGGATGCCAGTAGATGGTCAGGAGAGATGAGACCGCACTGATCACGCTGCCCATCCATGGATGCCAGTAGATGGTCAGGAGAGATGAGGCTGCACTGATCACGCTGCCCGTCCATGGATGCCAGTAGATGGTCAGGAGAGATGAGACTGCACTGATCACGCTGCCCATCCATGGATGCCAGTAGATGGTCAGGAGAGATGAGACCGCACTGATCACGCTGCCCATCCATGGATGCCAGTAGATGGTCAGGAGAGATGAGACCGCACTGATCACGCTGCCCATCCATGGATGCCAGTAGATGGTCAGGAGAGATGAGACTGCACTGATCACGCTGCCCATCCATGGATGCCAGTAGATGGTCAGGAGAGATGAGGCTGCACTGATCACGCTGCCCGTCCATGGATGCCAGTAGATGGTCAGGAGAGATGAGGCTGCACTGATCACGCTGCCCGTCCATGGATGCCAGTAGATGGTCAGGAGAGATGAGGCTGCACTGATCACGCTGCCCGTCCATGGATGCCAGTAGATGGTCAGGAGAGATGAGGCTGCACTGATCACGCTGCCCGTCCATGGATGCCAGTAGATGGTCAGGAGAGATGAGGCTGCACTGATCACGCTGCCCATCCATGGATGCCAGTAGATGGTCAGGAGAGATGAGGCCGCACTGATCACGCTGCCCGTCCATGGATGCCAGTAGATGGTCAGGAGAGATGAGGCTGCACTGATCACGCTGCCCGTCCATGGATGCCAGTAGATGGTCAGGAGAGATGAGGCTGCACTGATCACGCTGCCCGTCCATGGATGCCAGTAGATGGTCAGGAGAGATGAGGCTGCACTGATCACGCTGCCCATCCATGGGTGCCAGTAGACTGTCGTACCCTTTGCATATAGGATGTTCTGCAATTTCCAGCTCATTATCGGCCGATCATTTATAGGGAATAATTATTATAGCAGATTGTTGATATTTATGCTTTAAAGTCATTACAGTCAGATTGTCCCAGCTGCGGAGTCTGTTGTCACTCGGGGGGTTAATGGGGCCCCCATTACTGTCTGATGTATGATGTCTTTCCCCAATAGGGTGTGAAGATCCTTCAGTCCTTCATGTGGTATCTGAATCCACGGCAAGTGTTTGACCTCAGTCAGGGCGGTCCCAAGGAAGCGTGAGTATTAAAATTCTAATATTTTCTTACCAACATCATTTAATATTAAAGGGGATGTCCAGGATTAGATAAACATGGCTGATGTTATTTATTTATTTATTTAATTTATTTAATTAATTGATTAATTTATTTATTATTTATTTATTTTTTTTTTTTTTTTCAAAAAACGGCGCCCCCCCCCGGCTACAGATTGTGTCTGGAGTTGCAACTCTGTGCCATTTAAGCAAATAGGACTAAGCTGCAGTACCGCACACACCCTACAGTAACGAGTGGCGCTGTTTTTATTAGGAATTAATCTTTTTATAATCCTGGATAACCCCTTTGGACTAGACTTTAGCCAGTGTGGGTCTATGAATGTGGCCATATGGAGACCCCTGCTGTTTACATAAGGAGATAAAGAGTCGGGTACAAAGTATCAAAGAGATGATGTGCAGCGAGAAACAAAGTGTTTTCTGTCTTCTCCTGGAGATAGCGCCCCTCCTGCATGTAGGTTGTATGTGGTATCACAGCTCATAGCTCAGTCCCATGTAAGACAAAGGGTTAACTGCATGAACTATGAGGCATAGACCTTTTTGGAGAACTTCAGACCCGGCAGACTGTCTCGTTACTTCTTCTCGTCTTCTTCTGACCCAGCCGCCTGTGGCTGTTATGGCTCTGCTGGTGGCTACTGGCTTATACTGGTCTATACTGGGAATATTTTAGTAGGAATTTTACTAAACAGTGAGAATTGGATCTCGTGACGTCTCGGCTGTGATCTGGTTTGGTCACAGTGGACGCTCTCCAGCTTCCCGAGCGTTGGATCTGATCCGCCGCTGCTTATGTGGAACATTTTGCTCAGCAAACACCTCCCGTTATATCACAGGCCGCTCGCCCCTCTGACAACATTTCTTCTGGGTGCGATTTCACTTCCAACTATAGACATAGGCATTGCTCACTTTACTGCAAAAATAATGTATGAGTCAGACGCCCCCGGCCGCGAGCACCGGGTGTATGTGCCGCATGCGCTGCAGCGTGACTTCTGCGCCTCTGCGTGGAGAGCGCTGACACCCTGCTCTGCTCTCTCCATAACCTTTCAATACCGGGGTAGAAAAGACTACAATCAATATACACACATAAAGCGGGTGAAAGAAGTATTGAACACATCATCAAATTTCTAAGTAAATATATTTCTAATGCTGCTATTGACATGAATTTCTCACCAGATGTCGGTAACAACCCATCCAATCCACGCAGGCAAAGAAATCAAGCCATAGATGACCATAAATTATGTGTAATAATGAGAAATTACACAAGTAAAAAGTATTGAACGCGTTACTGAAATGTATTTAATACTTGGTACATTCTCTTTTTTTGGTGCTGATGCTTCCAGACGCCTCCTGGATGGAGACACTAGTCGCCTGCATTGCTCAGGTGAATTTTGGTCCATTCTTCCGCACACACACTCCTCACATCCTGTATGGAGACACTAGTCACCTGCATTGCTCAGGTGGATTTTGGCCCATTCTTCCGCACACACTCCTCACATCCTGTATGGAGACACTAGTCGCCTGCATTGCTCAGGTGGATTTTGGCCCATTCTTCCGCACACACTCCTCACATCCTGTATGGAGACACTAGTCGCCTGCATTGCTCAGGTGGATTTTGGCCCATTCTTCCGCACACACTCCTCACATCCTGTATGGAGACACTAGTCGCCTGCATTGCTCAGGTGGATTTTGGCCCATTCTTCCGCACACACTCCTCACATCCTGTATGGAGACACTAGTCGCCTGCATTGCTCAGGTGGATTTTGGCCCATTCTTCCGCACACACTCCTCACATCCTGTATGGAGACACTAGTCCCCTGCATTGCTCAGGTGAATTTTGGTCCATTCTTCCGCACACACTCCTCACATCCTGTATGGAGACACTAGCCGCCTGCATTGCTCAGGTGAATTTTGGTCCATTCTTCCGCACACACTCATCACATCTTGTATGGAGACACTAGTCGCCTGCATTGCTCAGGTGGATTTTGGCCCATTCTTCCGCACACACTCCTCACATCCTGTATGGAGACACTAGTCGCCTGCATTGCTCAGGTGGATTTTGGCCCATTCTTCCGCACACACTCCTCACATCCTGTATGGAGACACTAGTCGCCTGCATTGCTCAGGTGGATTTTGGTCCATTCTTCCACACACACTCCTCACATCCTGTATGGAGACACTAGTCGCCTGCATTGCTCAGGTGGATTTTGTTCCTTTCTTCTGCACACACTCCTCACATCCTGTATGGAGACACTAGTCACCTGCATTGCTCAGGTGGATTTGGTCCATTCTTCCGCACACACTCCTCACATCCTGTATGGAGACACTAGTCACCTGCATTGCTCAGGTGGATTTTGGCCCATTCTTCCACACACACTCCTCACATCCTGTATGGAGACACTAGTCGCCTGCATTGCTCAGGTGGATTTTGGCCCATTCTTCCACACACACTCCTCACATCCTGTATGGAGACACTAGTCACCTGCATTGCTCAGATGGATTTTGGCCCATTCTTCCGCACACACTGCTCACATCCTGTATGGAGACACTAGTCGCCTGCATTGCTCAGGTGGATTTTGGCCCATTCTTCCGCACACACTCCTCACCTCCTGTATGGAGACACTAGTCGCCTGCATTGCTCAGGTGGATTTTGGCCCATTCTGCCGCACACACTCCTCACATCCTGTATGGAGACACTAGCCGCCTGCATTGCTCAGGTGGATTTTGGTCCATTCTTCCGCACACACACTCCTCACATCCTGCAGGTCCCGGCTCATTCTATGATCTCTGAGCTTTAGTTCCTTCCAGACATTTTCTAGTGGATTCAGCTCCGGTGATCGGCTCGGCCATTCTGGCAGATTTTTATCAGGAATGTCTCCGTACATTTGTCCATTCATTCTTCCTTCAATGATATGAAATTTGTCAGTGCTGTCTGCTGAGAAACAGCCGCACACCATGATGTTCCCACCTCCACACTTCACTTCACTTCTTGGTGTTTTTGGACGATATGCGGTGCCTTTTGACCTCCAAACATGGTGTGTATTATGGCATATGATTAAGAGAACACACTGTACTCAAAACACGTAAGAAGAATTCCTTGCTTTTTCCATATTATGGATTTTATCCCATGAGAAATAAAGTTGCTATACTTTTTATCCCCACAAAAGTGCTGGACTTCACTTTCCTCATGGACAGGAAGTCTGTCCGGGAATACTGGGAGTTGCAGTTTCACAGCATCTGGATGGTGCCGCAGGTTTCTGACCTGCTTAGTGTATAATAATTGGCCATTCTGCAAGATGTGGTCGTTCAGAATTTTCAAAACCTGTCTGTATTCTTTCTCGAAGTTGACTGTATTTGGTTATGTATCTTAGCACGTGAATGTGACAATGCTGCAATACCACACACAACCTGAGGACAGGGGAGGTGCGATTTGTAAAAAAAAAAAAAAAAGTAACAATGTTTTTGTAATCTTGCACCACTGCTGTAATATATCTTAGTACCGTGTGATATCGTACCCATTGCTTCTTGTGTGGTGTGATGTCCCTGGGCAGCGCTCACATGCTTGTATCTCCGGCAGGTTAGAGATGTATCGGAAGGTTCCCTCGCTGCGTATCCTGGCGTGCGGCGGTGACGGCACGGTGAGTCTTGTGTTTCTCTCTAGACACCGTGTATCGTGGATGATCTTGTCGTCTTCCTCCAAGTATAGCTCTATGATTCTGGCTGGTAAATTTAAAGTCCCAGGACAGACGGACGAACGTGACTGCGAAACGGGGCACTTATTGCTTCCCGGATCTGCACCGTCTGTCGTCTGCTGCCGGATAAATCCTCATTTACAATTCTCATCCTTTATTTTATCCAGCAGTTGATCCCCGGCCGCGCGACTCCTCATGAAGCCACCACGTGGCCTCCTCATGAAGCCACCACGTGGCCTCCTCATGAAGCCACCACGTGGCCTCCTCATGAAGCCACCACGTGGCCTCCTCATGAAGCCACCACGTGGCCTCCTCATGAAGCCACCACGGGGCCTCCTCATGAAGCCACCACGGGGCCTCCTCATGAAGCCACCACGGGGCCTCCTCATGAAGCCACCACGTGGCCTCCTCATGAAGCCACCACGTGGCCTCCTCATGAAGCCACCACGTGGCCTCCTCATGAAGCCACCACGTCTGCACTTTTCTGTGTTTACCCAAAATAATGTATTTCGTTCTTTCTGCAGGTTGGGTGGATTCTCTCTGTATTGGATCAGCTGCACCTTTTTCCTCCTCCGCCCGTCGCCATCCTCCCTCTCGGCACCGGAAACGACCTCGCTCGAACACTCAACTGGGGTGGGGTAAGTCCTGTCCATAACGAGGAAAGACTTTAAAGGGGGCATCTGCCACCAGTCTTAGTTGTCACAGCCGCAGCGTTGATGTCAGTGCTGCAGCCAATCACTGGGATCTTTCTTGATTCCACTGGACCCAGTGATCAGCATCAGACATGCCTCTAACAATGCACCGTTCCAGTCAGCTGACCGCTGCAGCCCATCACAGAGCCCAGTGGTCAGGTGACTGATCAATGGGATGGTGCCTTCAGAGAACACTGGAGCACTTAATTTATTATTATTATGGCAATTTTTGTGTTCATGTGGAAATACACCTTTTAACCCTGTAATCACCAGGTGATTTTCCATTTTTTTTCTTTCTTGAATCTTGCTATTTGTGAGCTTGTTTTTTGGCGGACGAGTTGTGCTTTAAAATGAAACCATTCGTGTTCTGGAAAACGTCAAAAAAATTTCCAAGTGCGGGAAGAATTGCAAAAAAAAAATAATGTGATTGCATGATTACCTTTGGGGTATTTTATTCACCATGTTCACTATATATGGTAAAACTGCTGGCAACCATTGGCTCTCCTGATCATGTCAGGCGGCTCCGAAGGTGGCGGTTAACTGTGCGTTACCCGTTGCGGTGCTTTACATTGCGCTTTAAGGGATTAACAGACACGGGTGGATCGCGGATCCACCTGCGCCTGTGAGGTACACGTCTGCTATTCAAATCAGCAGACATTTGCGGGGATCACTACTGGCTCACCGCTGCAGCTGACAGTAATTACCCCTTCATGAGTTAGGACCTACCGATACGTCATCTGTTGTAAAGGGGTTAAGCAGATTAAGGCTTTGCAGATTAAAGTTTAAAAATGGATGACTCCTTTAAATGAATATTCCCATGTTGAGTGTGTGAGGTATATCCACTAGATGGTGCTGTGTATTTCTTGGACAGTCCTTTGATGTTAATGGGAACCATGTAATGCTTCAGATTCCCAGTGGTGGCGCTGCACAGAAATTGAACACTTGCAGCTGGATTTCCCTACAGATTAGAGATCCCCGTAATGTGTCACCCAGTAATTGGTTTAGGATCTGAAAACTCTTGTAACAAAATCGTATTGTCCACAGTGGAGCGCCCCTTTAAGTTGCAGTTTGAGTTGTGATCCCCTTTTTTTCATGTACAGTAATGACATTTCTTATGTGTGAGAATCGTCTTTTATCCCGCACTGCGTTACATGCTGGCTCGCGGTGCGATCCCACAGATTAAGCCTCCCCGCTTTCTACTGAAATTTCGGATACCTCGTCCTATATGTTGCACATTCCCTCTAGGGTTACACAGATGAGCCCCTCTCTAAAATCCTGAGCCACGTGGAGGAGGGATTGGTGGTCCAGCTGGACAGGTGGAACTTGGAAGTGGAGCGGAACCTTGATGCCTGCGAAGAGGACCGAGGAGAAGGAGCAACCGATAAAGTGAGGCCGGGGTCATTGAAAGCTGGTATGGGGGGATACTGTGCAATAGATAGGAGATTGTTGGCCCACCCCGGCCGTGTACACTCCGCACATCGCCTTGTGGGGGACACAGCTCCTCTGTTCTGCAGAAACTAAAGTGTAACCAGATATGTTTATTAGGGTGCCCCCTGGGTGTGGCCACTGCTGGTTGCTCCGCCCATTGGTTGTGCATGCCCTGCCTCACTCACTGGTGATTGACAGCTCTGTTTTGCCTGGAGCGATGACTGTCTGCAGAGAAAGCTCAGGCAAACCAGTGCTGCCAATCACCAGGACATGCAAAACCAAAGAGCAGAACTGAGCGCTGGAAAAGCCCAGGGTGCACCGAGGACCCGAATAAGCAATTTCTGCAGCATGGAGTCAGCGATTAGGCCACTTAGGTACATGCGATATCACTGATCAGAGGGAGTGGGGCGCTTACACTTCTGCATCTCTTCCCACAGCTGCCTCTAGATGTGTTCAATAATTATTTCAGCCTGGGATTTGATGCTCGCGTCACCCTGGAGTTCCACGAGTCCAGAGGTAATGTAATGTCACCTGCGCGTGTCTGTGCAGGCTGCAATCCGAGGTTCAGACCCTGCAGGGGTGGGACGGGGGGAGTAATGCAGCCCACTGCCAAAGTGGAATCTCGGGGGACGTCAGTGGCCTCCACTAGTGTCCGGTGTCTGTTTCTCTCCTCAGAAGCCAATCCCGAGAAGTTTAACAGCCGATTCCGCAATAAGATGTTCTATGCCGGGGTGAGTCCGTCTGTCATTACTCCTCAGTCTCGCTCATGTCTTGCGAGGTCTTACCGGCTTCTCCCTCTTCACACACAGACAGCGTTCTCCGACTTCCTGACCGGCAGCTCCCGAGATTTGGCCAAACACATTCGTGTTGTTGTAAGTTGTCCGATCGTTACTTACACTATGTATTAGTTTAACCGGATAGTAATTTAAGAAGAAGCCTCAACAGCAGGACCAGACGGAACAATTGTACCAGGACAAAAACATCCTGTATTGTACTTCAGAGCTGCACTCACTATTCTGCTGGTGCATTCATTATGGACATATATTACATTACTTTTCATGCATTATACTCCAGAACAGCACTCACTATTCTGCTGGTGTAGTCACTGTGTACATACATTACATTACTGATCCTGAGTTACCTCCTGTATTATACTCCAGAGCTGCACTCACTATTCTGCTGGTGTAGTCACTGTGTACATACATTACATTACTGATCCTGAGTTACCTCCTGTATTATACTCCAGAGCTGCACTCACTATTCTGCTGGTGCATTCATTATGGACATATATTACATTACTTTTCCTGCATTATACTCCAGAGCAGCACTCACTATTCTGCTGGAGCAGTCACTGTGTACATACATTACATTACTGATCCTGAGTTACCTCCTGTATTATACTCCAGAGCTGCACTCACTATTCTGCTGGTGCATTCATTATGGACATATATTACATTACTTTTCCTGCATTATACTCCAGAGCAGCACTCACTATTCTGCTGGTGCAGTCACTGTGTACATACATTACATTACTGATCCTGAGTTACCTCCTGTATTATACTCCAGAGCTGCACTCACTATTCTGCTGGTGCATTCATTATGGACATATATTACATTACTTTTCCTGCATTATACTCCAGAGCAGCACTCACTATTCTGCTGGTGCAGTCACTGTGTACATACATTATATTACTTATCCTGTACGGATTCTGAATTACCTCTTGCATTATACTCCACAGCTGCACTCACTATTCTGCTTCTGCAGTCACTGTGTACATACATTACATTACTGATCCTGAGTTATATCCTGTATTATACTCCAGAGCTGCACTCACTATTCTGCTGGTGCATTCATTATGGACATATATTACATTACTTTTCCTACATTATACTCCGGAGCAGCACTCACTATTCTGCTGGAGCAGTCACTGTGTACATACATTACATTACTGATCCTGAGTTACCTAATGTATTATACTCCAGAGCTGCACTCACTATTCTGCTGGTGCAGTCACTGTGTACATACATCACATTACTGATCCTGAGTTACCTCCTGTATTATACTCCAGAGCTGCACTCACTATTCTGCTGGTGCAGTCACTGTGTACATACATTACATTACTGATCCTGAGTTACCTCTTGTATTATACTGCAGAGCTGCACTCACTATTCTGCTGGTGCAGTCACTGTGTACATACATTACTGATCCGGACTTAGCTCCTGTATTATTCTCCAGAGCTGCACTCACTATTATATTATATACAATTCTATTTTGTCCCTTTGATAAGTTGTTACATTTTTAGGTCATTCCTTTTGTGTTGATTTGTGCTTTTTATATTTCCAGTGTGACGGCACTGACCTGACTGCCAAAATTCAGGAGCTGAAGTTACAGTGTTTGGTGTTTCTAAACATCCCTCGGTGAGTGGTGGCTGTCAGGTGTCGGGGGTAACTTTATTGCCAGGACAAAACAGAATAACATAAGCTAAATCCTTCCCTCCTGGACCGGCGCCGCTCCTCCTCCAATGTCAGTGCTGTGTCTTCTGATTAGTGACTGCTGCTGATGCAAAAGTGTAGACTGCAACTGATCACCAGCCTGTGACTGACTGCAGCGGTCACGTTCCCCAGGAGACACAACTCCAGCATGGGAGGAACGGCTCCTGTACAAGACGTAAAGGGGTATTCTTTTCTCCCAGATCCTAATAGGAAATCCCTCCAATTAGAGATGTAGTATAGTTCTCCTGATTAGCTATGTCTCTTACCTCATGTGCAGGGCATTGCAGCTAATTGGGAAAACTATGCTTACAAAATTTTAGGCATAAAAAATTAAAAGTTTATTACGGCTCATGGAATATGATGAGATAAGCCCCCGTGTCCTGAAGGGGTTACCCATTGGCGTTTTCTGAGGCGCGGCCTCGTCATTATGTCTTATGGTGCGTGGTACATTTGTGCTGAGTGTTGTTTTGGTGTTTTTCTGTGTAGGTACTGTGCTGGCACTATGCCGTGGGGGAACCCTGGTGAGCACCATGACTTTGAACCTCAGCGGCATGATGACGGATGTATAGAAGTGATTGGCTTCACTATGGCATCATTGGTACTGTTAACGTCCCTGCGATCCGCACCTTGTGTGTTCCTTTGTGGCTTTTTTGTTTGTATTTTTACCTTTTTCACATGGAGTCTATACACTCAGCATGTCATTCCTGTGGCAGCACGACTAGTGTAGCGCACATGTCCATGCCAGGTTATTACACCAAGCCTCCACCAGGGGGCAGCGCTGGCTCTAGCATTGAAGCACCTGCATGCGCTGCTGCTCCTGCGCCCGTTCTCATGGCTGCGGTGATTGCGGATATTGCACGGCATGTAAATACTAGATGATCCTGCCAGTGCATTGCTATATAATACTCCTATGTGAGCCGCATTCTCCAGTAATGCATCACTGTATTAATACACACTGACTCAATCTGCTGCCACCATCCCATAAAGCCACATCACACGCCTATACATCTGCATTACTATTGCATAAACTCTCATATATACATACGTATGTATGTATGTATGTATGTATGTATATATATATATATATATATAAAATATATACACACTCCAGGATGTTTTATCAGTGTCCTGTATAAGCAATGGCGGCTCCACCTTTTCTAGCTTTGCCGTATATCCTGGAGCGCAGTCATATGTTGTTACAATGTATTCTGCTCTGTTCTTGGCCGGTGCTGTGTTTTCTGATGCTTTACACTGTGACATGCGCCTTCATTAGTTTTTCCATGCCGCTCACCTTCCTGTGATCCTCTATCCCGCAGGCTGCTCTACAGGTTGGCGGACACGGCGAGCGCCTGCACCAGTGTCGGGAGGTCCTGTTACGGACGTACAAATCCATTCCCATGCAGGTTGATGGTGAACCGTGCAAGTTGAGTCCCTCTATAGTGAAGATCACTCTGCGCAACCAAGCCAACCTCGTACAGAAAACAAAAAGGCGGACGTCGGTCACTCCACTGAACGAGTAAGGGTCAATTCATTGTTAGGAGTCTTACATTGGTGTTATGTAGGGATGAGTGAGCACTTCAATGTTCGGGTGCTCAGTACTGGTAACTAGTGATGAGCGGGCACTTCAATGTTCGGGTGCTCAGTACTTGTAACTAGTGATGAGCGGGCACTTCAATGTTCGGGTGCTCAGTACTTGTAACTAGTGATGAGCGGGCACTACCATGCTCGGGTGTTCAGTACTGGTAACTAGTGATGAGCGGGCACTACCATGCTCGGGTGCTCAGTACTGGTAACTAGTGATGAGCGGGCACTACCATGCTCGGGTGCTCAGTACTGGTAACTAGTGATGAGCGGGCACTACCATGCTCGGGTGCTCAGTACTGGTAACTAGTGATGAGTGGGCACTACCATGCTCGGGTGCTCAGTACTGGTAACTAGTGATGAGCGAGCACTACCATGCTCGGGTGCGCAGTACTGGTAACTAATGATGAGCGGGCACTACCATGCTCAGGTGCTCAGTACTCGTAACTAGTGATGAGCGGGCACTACCATGCTCGGGTGCTCAGTACTGGTAACTAGTGATGAGCGGGCACTACCATGCTCAGGTGCTCAGTACTGGTAACTAGTGATGAGCGGACACTACCATGCTCAGGTGCTCAGTACTGGTAACTAGTGATGAGCGGGCACTACCATGCTCAGGCGCTCAGTACTGGTAACTAATGATGAGCAGGCACTACCATGCTCGGGTGCTCAGTACTGGTAACTAGTGATGAGCGGGCACTACCATGCTCAGGTGCTCAGTACTGGTAACTAGTGATGAGCAGGCACTGCCATGCTCGGGTGCTCAGTACTGGTAACTAGTGATGAGCGGGCACTACCATGCTCAGGTGCTCAGTACTGGTAACTAGTGATGAGCGGGCACTACCATGCTCGGGTGCTCAGTACTGGTAAGTAGTGATGAGCGGGCACTACCATGCTCGGGTGCTCAGTACTGGTAACTAGTGATGAGCGGGCACTACCATGCTCGGGTGCTCAGTACTAGTAACTAGTGATGAGCGGGCACTACCATGCTCAGGTGCTCAGTACTGGTAACTAGTGATGAGCGGGCACTACCATGCTCGGGTGCTCAGTACTAGTAACTAGTGATGAGCGGGCACTACCATGCTCGGGTGCTCAGTACTCGTAACTAGTGATGAGCGGGCACTACCATGCTCGGGTGATCAATACTCGTAACTAGTGATGAGCGGGCACTACCATGCTCGGGTGCTCAGTACTGGTAACTAGTGATGAGCGGGCACTACCATGCTCGGGTGCTCAGTACTGGTAACTAGTGATGAGCGGGCACTACCATGCTCGGGTGATCAATACTCGTAACTAGTGATGAGCGGGCACTACCATGCTCGGGTGCTCAGTACTGGTAAGTAGTGATGAGCCGGCACTACCATGCTCAGGTGCTCAGTACTGGTAACTAGTGATGAGCGGGCACTACCATGCTCGGGTGCTCAGTACTGGTAACCAGTGATGAGCAAGCACTACCATGCTCGGGTGCTCAGTACTCGTAAGCAGTGATGAGTGGGCACTAGCATGCTCGGGTGCTCAGTACTGGTAACTAGTGATGAGCGGGCACTACCATGCTCGGGTGCTCAGTACTGGTAACTAGTGATGAGCGGGCACTACCATGCTCGGGTGCTCAGTACTGGTAACTAGTGATGAGCGGGCACTACCATGCTCGGGTGCTCAGTACTGGTAACCAGTGATGAGCGGGCACTACCATGCTCGGGTGCTCAGTACTCGTAACCAGTGATGAGCGAGCACTATGAGTTATGAGTACTGAGCACCCGAGCATAGTAGTGCCCGCTCATCACTGGTTACCAGAACTGAGCACCTGAGCATGGTAGTGCCCGCTCATCACAGCATGGTAGTGCCCGCTCATCACTGGTGGCATTTCTCAGGCTTTTGGGAATTGCACTATGAGCAGTTCTCCAGTGTGAGGACACCAGTGCATTGGCAGTGAGGTCAGACTCCACTCTGCTTCACTGTAGGTGCTGTTTTTGGCAGCCTGTGTTTTTCATTGCATAAGAGCGATACAGCAGTCTGTGCAGGAAGACTGTAACCTTACAGCATGTTTTATGCTTCCCACTTTTTTTTATGAAGTGTTTTGTATTGGGAATCGCTTACAATGCAATTCCCTGGTTTGCTCGTTATGTCCCGTAGTCAGGACTGTGGCTGCTTTTCTTCCTGCTCTTCTAACCCTGGGCTTTGTCGTCAGTCAGCAGACGGTCCCGGACAGATTGCGACTGCGTGTCAGCCGTATCTCCATGCATGACTACGAGGCTCTGCACTATGACAAGGAGAAGCTGCGGGAGGCCTGTGAGTATGGTGCACATAACCTTCCCTTCCTGTAAAGCTGAAGATTAAGGGTCGGGGGTTTATTGCCCCCGCTCATTATTAATTTACAGCAGCCATTTACTGTGCAGTTTATATTTATGAGCTGTGCGCGGTCACATAAAGCTCCGTAGCCGAGAGCCGTGACCTCATCTGCACAGTGTGCGGGGACATAATGTATATCAGACCGAGGTATGGGGTCCCTCCGCTGCTTCCAGATCACCGGAGACCCCCAGGTCACAAGCCTGATGTATCTGTGTAATAGTCATGCTCTAAGCGGAGAGGGCAGACTGCACTGGGGTGTTGTGGGCAATAATCGGGGAACGGGCGTTCGTAAAGCAATCCAGAAAACAGCCGATGACCGAGCAGAGCTCTTATATGTTACGTGCGATGATGTTTAAGGTTGCTAAAAATTGTCATTATCAGCAGAATGTTGTGTGTGTAGGTATAACGCGCAGCCCACCACAATATTCTGTGCTCGGGGGGGGGGGGGGGGGGGGGGGGGGTGAACAGGACACTAAACCATCGGCTTGGATGTAGATATTCGTTGGTTGTTTAATGGTTCCATTCGGCACATGTAAGCCCCTGATTCAGTACAATGCACCTACTAGATTATCACTTTAAAGGGGTATTCTGTTCTGTAAAGGGTTGTCCTTTGGATTGCTGATCATGAGCACATCGCTCTCCTGCCTCCCAGCTTCCTACATGCGGGAGGCGGTGTGCCCCTGAATAATTCACTATTTGGGCCACCCATAGTGGTGAACCGCCTGCTCTCCTGTCCTCAAGCAAACACAGCTTTGTGGAAGCGGAGGTGGACTAAACCTGTGCGGATCCCACAAGCTGGCCAGCTTTGGAGCAACGCTTACAAGCTCTATCGGAAAGAGTTTGTCTTGGCTTCACTCCTTTTTTGCTGCTGTAAGGGTACGTGCCCATGATCAGGACAAGGCGGATCCTGACCTGCGAGTCTCCTCCACAGGAGGTCATAGCTGCTCGTGCCCATGATCCAGGGTTCAGGATGCTGCAATCTCTTGCTTGTGTTTCCTTGCAACTCCGCAGCAAACAATGGACATGCTGCAGTATGGAAAGCCACACCGCAGGTCAATGTTAGCTGTGGAAAAAACAAGCCCAGTGGGCACAGCATTTCTAGAAATCCCATCCACTGTGCCTGTACTGTACAACGCAGCGGTTTGGACACAGCTGAAGCACGCTACGTCCACACCGCTGCAAACACTGATCGTGGGCACACACCCTATGACTGCAGCGGTAGCCGGGAATCTAGACAACAAGCTGTAAACTATAAAATTAAAAATCTCTCCATTATGGTAAGTAGTAATTTGCAGACTTGCTTATTTTTAGAGCACATTGCAGTTTCACTCATTTACATTAATGAGAGAATCCCTTTAAGGGTCTCTGCGCACTGGGAAATTTGTGTTTCTTAAGTAAAATCCGTACCCTCTGAGAGAATTCTGCACCCCCGACTAAAAGCGCACCAAAAACGCACCGAAAATCCGCATGCGGTTTTCCCACGGTTTGGTGCGGTTTTTCCGCGGGTTGGTCCCTGCGGTTTTTTACCATTATCTATAGCAAAACCACAGGTACCTGCGGAAAAGAAGTGACATGCTACTTATTTTTGCTGCAGAAATTCTGCAGAAAAAACCTGTAGGGAAAAAAAGCGCAGTGTGCGCACAGCATTTTGGATTTCCCATAGATTTTGCTGGGGAAGGACTGCAGCAAGGTTATGAACAAAAACCGCACCTTTTCTGCAGCAATAACCACGGCAAATCCGCTGCAAAAAAATACAGTGTGCGCACAGGGCCTAAGGCCTTGAGAGTTTAATACACCGGTGCGTTTCTGCACCAGGGTCACGTTACAATCATGTCTGCATTTATACATGGAGGACGAGCGCTGTCGTCTTGTTTGCTGCTGTGCTTTCCCCCTTTTTTATGCCCCCTTTGTCCTCCCCCCGGCCGGACCCCCACCATCACTCCCCTTTATTTCCCCCTCCCCGTCCTTTTCTTCCTGTGTTTAATTCTCTCTTTTCGGTGATTGCAGCCCTCCCACTGGGAGTTATTGTGGTCCCTGGAGACAGTGATCTTGAGACGTGTCGTATACACATACAGCAGCTCCAGGAGGTAAGGACACGCTGTACACACACACTAATCAGCATTTACTGTACGCTCTGCAATAGGCACTGCTGGGTATATATGGGCACCGCTATGCTGGCATCAAAGCTGTTTGCTCAGAGAGCACAGATATTTTAACTATGTATTGGCCGGAGCCAGAGTTTGCAGAAGGAGCTTGTGCGGGCGTCTAATCCGCTCCTACAAGTCGCAGCACCATGAATCCTCGCACACGGTGTTGCTCCATGACTCTGGACGCAGCTGAGTACTGCCCCTCGGTGTGAAGAGGTCGCTGGTGTCTATATTGGAAAAATATAAATCGTGTTTTCATTAATATAGGGGGCTTCAGCTGGAGATTGCAATCCACAGTGCATAGAAATTGCACCTACCTTGCAGCTGATTCTGCATATGTGCTGCAGACCCTACTGGACCCGGATGCCAGTGCCCGCTGCATGCCCAGGAACTTCACAGCTACATGACATTACGATGGCTGCAGATCCGGGCACACGCACACAAAAACACTGCAACTACTGATGCCGATGCTCCACTACCACCCTTCCCTTCACCCCTGGCTGGTTTCCGTTTTTCGTTTTTTGCTCCCCTTCTTCCGAGAGCCAAAACTTTTTTTATTTTTCCGTCAATTTTGCGATATAAGGGCTTGTTTTTTGCGGCATAAGCTGTACTTTTAAATGAAACCGTAAGTTTTACCAAATAGAGTAATGGAAAAAGGCAAAAAAAAATTCCAACTGCGGAAAAATTGCAAAAAAAAGTGCAATTACACGATGGGTTTTTTTGGGGGGTGGGGGGTTTATGCACCATGTTCACTATATGATAAAACTGATGTGTCGGTGTGATGCCTTAGGTCGGTGCGAGTTCGTAGATACCAAACATGAATAGGTTTATTTTTATCTAAGGGGTTAAAAAAATTTCAGACGTTTGTCCAAAAAAAGTGGCGCACTTTTTGTGCCCTTTTCCGCGACCTGTAGCAATCTCATTTTTCGGGGTATGGGGCTCAGTGATGACTTTATTTTTTGTGTCGCGAGTTGACATTTATAATGGTACCATTTTTGCGCAGATGTTACGTTTTGATCATCTGTTATTACAATTTGCGAAAAATTTGAAACGACCAAAAAACGTAATTTTGGCATTTGGATTTTTGTTGCCGCCACGGCGCTTACTGATCAGGGTTATTGATTTTTATATTTTGCAAAATCGGGCATTTCTAAACACGGCGATACCAAATATGTATATACTTTTTTTTTTTTTTTTTTTTTTAAGCTTTCTAACCCTTTAATTGTTAATGAGGCGAATGGTGGGTGATTTGAACTTTTAGGGGTTTATTTTATTTATTATTTTTTTTTTATTTTTTTTTTTTTTTTTACTTTGTTGTTTTATTTTACCAGTCTCCATAAGGAACTATAAGGATCTGCAGTCTGATCTATCATTCATTTCTGTTGATCAGCGCTGCACAGCTTAGATCAGGAGAAATGCTGCGTTCCTGTGAGTATCACTGCTTTGCCGGCTGTAACAGGAACTACCTCATGATAGCGACAGGAGTCATCACATAACCCCGAGCTACCATGACAACCATGGTCTCCCTGTGATCGCGTCACGGGGCCTCCGATGGCGGCAGTAAAGGCGATTTCCCCACCACAGCCATTTAAATCGTGCTGTCACATTTTGACAACGCAATTTAAGTGGTGAACAGGTGCAGGTGGATCGTGGATCCACCCGCGCCTGCGAGGCAAACATCAGCTGTACAAATCAGGAGACATGTGCGGGGATCTCTGCTGGATGACTGCAACCCCTTCATGATTTAGGACCTACTGTTACATCCTCGGTCGTGAAGGGGGTAACACCACCTACAGCTGCGATCACCACTCACTACACCCATGTACACCTACCTATAGGTAGCAATCATCTTTGAACCAGTGGCCAGAGTCCTACAGAGTCCATGGGCTCTGACCGGGATTCGAACCCACAACCTCTCTCGTATCCCACCAAGAAGACTACCACTAGACCAATGAGGGCAAGTTGCTACTACCTACAGCAACTCATACTGGTACCACCACTACTGCCCCCTACTTCGATCACCTGTTTCCCACCATCCACGGGTAGAGCCAGGCTGACTGCAGCATAATTGGTCGATGGCGGGACCTGGGGTGATCAGCCGATGTCCTCGGGGGCCACATTTGGCCAGCGGTGTTTGCACAATGCATTCCTCTGCGTCTCTGCAGGAGAGTACATAGTGTCCGGGCATGCTAGGAGTTGTTGTTCTACAGCCTTAGAGCTCCTTGCTCTCCTGCTGAATTACGACGACCCCTTCCATCCTCCCCTGACTTGCTAGTTGTAGTGCGGCCCGGCTCCCGGACACCCCACTTGTTTTTTTCCAGGGTGACGTATGTCCCATAAGCTCCGTGCCGCCCCCTGCAGGCAGCCGCCGCAGGTTCCTGGTGCCCGGTCGCACACATATGTCACTCAGGAGCACGGCAGGATCTTGCTGACATCATGGAAATACTCGGTATTGCACATTATTTCAGACTGAGCTGTTGTATGTGGCAGAATCCCAAACCCGCCACTTTATTTCTGCCATCGCCCCCCCTCCCCCCCTCCTGAGCGCTGAGGTCATCTCAAAACGGATTTAGATTTATTTGATTTGGCGCCTAATGCCGAGCGCTCGACGGGGAAGCGGCTGCAGCGACACCTTCACAGCGACGGAAGGACGGATTCAGCAACGCTCGCCTTCCTAAGCAAACACTTCTTCCTTTTACCTGAAAAGCAGATTTATTTTTTTTTTTTTACGGTTTTGGTGAATTTTAAGTCTTTGGGCGCTCTGTACCCCAAAAGTCTGACTGCTTTATTACATAATGTTATATGAATGAGTGCAGCTGATTTATCCGGAGCCCAAGAGTTTCTACCGTCTTCACCAATGTAGCAGAGTTGAGTTTACGGAAATATTGCATTGGGGGCTGTCGCCACGCACCGCCGTGCCCCCCCAAACAGGTGAGCGACACATTCAGCTCTGCTACATCCACAGCCAGACGTATAGTGACAAAGGGCATGTAACGTCGTAAGATTCCTGTCCTGACGCTGAGGGTTAAGGCGACATCACTTTTTGTTCCCAGGACTTCCCCGAGTACCCCACAATCTTGCAGCGCCTCGACCTGAAGGTGTGTGGAGCTCCATGGTGTGCGCCGTGTGCCATATCCTGCGCTGTGTATATGTGTGTGATGTGTGACTATACCTGGCAATGCTATCTGCATGCTCCTATTGTGGCCCCTGGTATTTGGACCTTTCTTATTGTTAAAGGGTATGATGAGCGGCTTGTACTTGTACACAAAACTGGAAACGTTTTACACCGATCATATCACGTCTGTCAGTAGTAGAGCCCAGAGCTGCAATCATAATTCTGCTTGGTGTTATAACCAGCGGATGGATTAGAAAGCTGGAAAAATCATTCTGCATTATTTTTATATAAAAGAAACAGCTCTACTCTTGTCCTAAATTTTGCCTGATATTGCAGCCAACCCCGCTCACTTGCAGTACCAAACCGTCTACATCTCCAGGACGTCTATATACTGTATTTTTCAGGTTATAAGATGCACTTTTACTCCCAAATATTTGGGAGGAAAATGAAGGGTGTGTTTTAAAATCCAAATGTAGCTTACTTGGGGGGTGGTGAAGAGGGGTCACAGGAGGCAGGGGCGATGCTGTGCTGCATGCGCTGTTCTGTGCGGCTCTGCTCTGTGCGGTTCAGCACTGCTCTGTGCGGCTCTGCACTGCTCTGTGCGGCTCTGTACTGCTTTGTGCGGCTCTGCAGTGCTTTGTGCGGCTCTGCAGTGCTTTGTGTGGCTCTGCACTGCTTTGTGTGGCTCTGCACTGCTTTGTGTGGCTCTGCACTGCTTTGTGTGGCTCTGCACTGCTTTGTGTGGCTCTGCACTGCTTTGTGTGGCTCTGCACTGCTTTGTGTGGCTCTGCACTGCTTTGTGTGGCTCTGCACTGCTTTGTGTGGCTCTGCACTGCTTTGTGTGGCTCTGCACTGCTTTGTGTGGCTCTGCACTGCTTTGTGTGGCTCTGCACTGCTTTGTGTGGCTCTGCACTGCTTTGTGTGGCTCTGCACTGCTTTGTGTGGCTCTGCACTGCTTTGTGTGGCTCTGCACTGCTTTGTGTGGCTCTGCACTGCTCTGTGCGGCTCTGCTCTGTGCGGCTCTGCTCTGTGCGGCTCTGCTCTGTGCGGCTCTGCTCTGTGCGGCTCGGCTCTGTGCGGTGCAGAGCGGTGAGACACGGGCCTTTCTGCAGATGTCAGCGGTGAGGGTTTCAAATAATGGTGCCCAGAATCAGCGCGTGCGCAGATGTAGCTCTCAGCTCAAGCTCTCATCTGCGCACGCGCCACATCCGCCCCATTAATGTCCCAGCAGTGGACTTAAGGAACCTGGCGCCCGGAGGTGGCGCATGGGCAGATGAGATGTTGGCTTGTCATTAAGCTGATAACTCAATCTGCGTATGTGCCACCTCCAGACGTAATTTCTTTTGAAGCCCTCACCGCCGACATCTTCAGAATGTCCTGTGGCTCACGGCCCGCAGGAAGCACCAGCACGGAGCAGCACCCGCTGCCACAGCACAGAGCAGACCCTGCTGCCCTGAGACAGAGCAGCCCCAGCACGGAGTAGCGCCCGCTGCCCCCAGACAGAGCACCCCCACCACAGAGCAGCGCCCGCTGCCCCAGCACAGCGCTGCCCCCAGGGAGTATCTGGGCCCACCTCTGCACCTCCTGCAGCATCAACCCTGCCTCCTGTGACCCCCACTCCACCACCGCTGCCGCCCCTCCTCTCCAGTAAAACACCACCGGATTATAAAACGGACCTCATTTTATATTCTTTACCTTTTTTTCTTCAGCGCTCTATTGGGAGACCCAGACAATTGGGTGTATAGCTACTGCCTCCGGAGGTCACACAAAGTATTACACTAAAAAGTGTAAGGCCCCTCCCCTTCTGGCTATACACCCCCCGTGGGATCACGGGCTTACTCAGTTTTAGCTTTGTGTGCGAAGGAGGTCATACATCCACGCATAGCTCCACATTGTATAGTCTGCAGTAGCTGCTGACTATCTCGGATGGAAGAAAAGAGGACACATATAGTGTCCCCAGCATGCTCCCTTCTCACCAGATGGTGTTGCAAGGTTGAGGTACCTATTGCTGGTACAGAGGCCGGAGCCCCACATGCTGTTTTCCTTCCACATCCCCTTGGAGGGCCCTGTGGAAGTGGGATCTGTCGGCCTCCAAGCCCTGAGGCCGGGCTCCATCCACAGACCCAGAAGAACCTGATGGATGTGGAGCACGAGTACTATCAGGGACAAGGCCCTGCATCGGTCAGGTACTCGGTGTCTCCGGCAAGCACAGCACGCTCCGGGCTTGCTGGGCGTTATAGTGCGCCGGGGACATTAGTGATGGGCTTATGTTGCTGCAGCCATGGCTGAGCGACGGGTCATGTTTAGGAACTTGCGCCGACCGCTCATACGGCGGCGGCGCTGATGTGACTTGTAGTGCGCCGGGGACTTGGCGCCGACCGCGCTTTTACGGCGGGGGCGCCTGTAACTTTAGTCCCCGGCTTCTGAGGCCTGGCACCGCTTCGTTCCCGCCCCCAGCCCTGCCAGTCAGAGGAGGGGCGGGACGCTGTACAGATCTCAGCGCAGGGAGCTGGAGTCTGCTTTGCATTCTCCAGCCCCCTCTCACTGAACACAGTGAGATGCCGGGTTCCCGCTCTTGGCTGGGGCTCGCCCACGGCCCGCCCCTCTGCACAGGACGTGGAAGAGAAGCCGGCAGCCATTATGGTTTCCACTCTGGGAGAACGGAACCAGGCACAGGTTTTTGAGCGACCTCATACTCGCGCTGGGCGGGCGATAGGCAGTACTGGTCCCACTAATACTGAAGTGGGCTTTTGAACTGTGTGCGGATATGCGATGCAGCACTGTACTGTCGCTATTCTGGGCATACTCTCCTAGATGGCTAGACAAGTGTTCAATGATTAGTCTGCAGTGTTTGTTGGCAGATTTGGCAACAGCAAAGTGCCAAGGCACAAGCTTTCATTGCCGCTTCGTTTGCAGGTGCTGCAATTGGGTTTATTGTCATGCTATACATGCACTATATGTCGTTTTTCTTGGCTAATGCACCTAGTTAAACAGACAATAGCAGCAGTAAGGCAAGGCTGCCAAGGCACGGGCTCTCAATGCTGCTTGATTTGCTTGTACTGCAGTGTTTTTCTGTCATGCTTGTCTGCTATACATTTCCTGTATGTCGCTATCCTTGCCTCATGCTCCTAGTTAACTAGACAACAGCAGCAGTAGAGCAGTGGTGCCAAGGCACCAGCTTGCAAGGCTGCTGCATTTGCATGTGCTGGCAGTGTTTACTGTCATGTTTGTATGCGATACATTCACTGTATGTCGCTATCCTTGTCTCATACTCCTAGATATATAGACAATAGCAGCAGAAGGCCTAATGTGCTAAGCCACAAGTTTCAATGCTGCGTGTACTACATGTGCTGAAGTGTTTACTTGTACTTCAGGCTTGTATGCTATACATTCACTGTATGTCGCTATCCTTGCCTCATACTCCTAGATATATAGACAATAGCAGCAGAAGAGCTAATGTGCCAAGCCACAAGTTTTCAATGCTGCGGGTACTACAGGTGCTGAAGTGTTTACTTGTACTTCGTGCTTGAATGCTATACATTCACTGTATGTCGCTATCCTTGTCTCAAGCTCCTGGATAAATAGACAACAGCAGCAGAAGAGCTAATGTGCCAAGCCACAAGTTTTCAATGCTGCGTGTACTACATGAGCTGAAGTGTTTATTTGTACTTCATGCTTGTATGATTATTTACTGTACGGTCGCTATCCTAGGCTATGCACTTAGATAGCTAGACAACAACAGCAGAAAAAGAAAAGGCCAATGAGGACTTTATATGTTGCTTGTACTGCATGTAATACGAGTCTAGGACCCCAGTGCGGGCAATTGCTTGACCGGGGTTTTCGGCTATATGTGGTTAAAAGAACCACCTGTGCTTCCTGTCCAGAGACAGGGACGAAATTGCAGTTTCTTTCCGCTGTTATATTGGCTGTGACTATGGCTGACATCTTACAGTCTGGCAGCCCACGCAGACCTTGGGCAATATAGTTGCAATGCCCCTGGCCACCATGATTTGAGGAGCAGCTCAAGGCTCCAGGGTGGTTTTCACGCGTCCCAGGGGGCAGGCTCCGACACGGACGTCAGTTCAAGAGGGCCTAAGCAGGCTCGCTGGGAATAGCCCTCGACTCCATCAGTGAAAGAGTCAGCTTCACAGCAGGGGAGATCTCTTTTCTAATATCGCAAGCAATTGCGTACTCGTCTGGCCCTCTGATCCTAGAGATGCAGTCCAGAAACGCAACGCTTTTCACGATAAGCGTTCTCCGACCGTATTAATGAGACACTCTCCTCCCTGATTGGACAAGCGCTAGCCCAGGTCCAAATGTGGATCTCCCGATCTCCAGGCTTGCAGCTGGATCTATAGTTGTAGTGGTGGATGGGGCTTCACGTCAAAATGCCATTGACAGATAGATAGGTTCTGGCCGCAATCTGTCTATGAAGCTATCGGCAGGTCGGTTGCTCCGGCAGTCGCAGCCGTGAAGGCACTCCAAGCTATTTCAGATAGTGTTGCGCAGAGGGACGCTGTCACCGGTACATCTCGGTCTCAGCAGCGTCTGTAATCTCGCAATCGCCGCATGGCGAACCATGCTGTTAAGGCTGTCCGAGACTCTACGAGCCGGACGGCGGTGGCATCGGCCATCTCCGTATTTTTTACGCAGAGCCTAGTGGTTAACAGATTGGATCAGATGCTTCTTCCAACAAAGTGCTTAACCAGGTTGCCTTTATCTAGTGATAGTCTGTTGGTAAGGGTTGAATGAATTCATTCAACTGTCCAAAACGACTCAAAAGGCCCAGAAGGGCATAGATTCCTAGCAGGCTCAAGTACGCCCGGGGAAGGCAGCCGGAGGAATCGCTACCAAAGCGTTTTTTTCTCATAATTTTCAGCCTTCTCACTCCGCAACCGCGGGGAGCAGACTCCCCCGCTTTAGCGACATTTACCTACCACAGGTCAAAGGCCGGTGAGAGAGAGTCAGTTTGTCTCAAACTACCTCTCCGACCGAGCCGAGGCTCTTCTGCAGGCAGGACGAGTGGTAATCCCTGTTCCTCTTCAGGAACCAGTTACGCCTTTTGCTTCGACCTGGTCGTGGTGCCAAGATAGGACGGCTCCTTCCGTCCCGTTCTGGAATTTAAACTGCTTAACAAGCACGTGACAACCAGGCGGTTCCGGAGGGAATCACTCCGCTCCGTCATTGCCTCACTGTCTCAAAGAGTTTTTCCTAACATCCATAGACATTAGGATGCTTATCTCCACGTGCCGATTGCTCCAAGGCACCGGCGTTGGCTACGGGCATATTTCGTTTTGTAGCCCTACCCTTCGGCTGGCGACAGCCCCACGGGTTTTTCACCAAGTTCATGGCAGCAGTGGGAGCAGTCCCGCGCTCTTACGGTCACTCTGTGATCCCTTTCTTGGACAATCTACTTGTCAAGGCACTCTCTTTTAGAAGCATGCCAACACAACCTGAACATGGCGCTGGACCCTTCCCAGAGTTTCGGGGAGGTCTTTGACTTCTTCTAAGTTGAACCCAATCGCTGGCATATCTTGGCATAGAGTTTTCACACTCTCTCAGTGATAGTGAATTCCGCTGGACAAACAGCGTTCACTACAGACGAGGGTGCAGTCTCTCCTTCAAGGAGGCGCCTCATCCAGAGGCGAGCCTTTTCACGCAGTTTCATCTGCGTCCGCATCATTAGAAGATTCTTCGCTAAGGGGAAGGAAGTCGATGTTCCTACACAGTAACGTCCCCCTTTCACAGACGGTCAAAGACCGTCTTCAGAGGAGTCCACTCTTCAACTCAGTGGTCTAGAGCTCTGGGCAGTGTATCTTGCACTGCAAGCTTTCCTGCAGTGGCTGGAATGCAATCAGAACCGAATTCAGTCGGACTATCCACAGCGGTGGCGTACACATTCCGGACGTACAACACTAGGAAGCAAGTCTTCCTCAGTCGCGAGGACGTGGACGCAGGGGAATGGGACCTGCTCCCGTTTGGCTTCAAGAAATCGGTAGCCGCGGGATGAGGACGGACGTCGACATCATGGCGTCTCGGCAACTACAAGGTCTCGATTTTCATGGCGGGAGCTCTGGCGACAGGCGCCTTGGCTCAAGATTGGTCGCAGTTCCAGCTTCCGATTGCTGCCGCACTATTCTCGTCGCCCCAGACTGGCCGAGGAGGTTGTGGTACCGAGATCTGTGGCATCTCACCGTCAGTCGACTGTGAGCATTACGTCAGGGTCACAATGAGACGGGCTCGCCAGCCGCGGTTTGCCAAGATATTCCACAACTCGTGGAAGATATTCTTATCTTGGTGTTTTGCTCAGGGAGTGTATCCCTGGCCATCGGCTTTGCCTACTTTGCCTGCCCTCCTGCACTCTGGTCGGGAAAACGGTTGGTCGCTCGGCTCCCTTTAAGGGCAAGTCTCGGCACTATCCGTGTTGTTTCAGAAGCGTCTAGCACGTCTTCCTAAGGTGCGCACGTGGCTACAGGGAGTGTCATATTGTGCCCCCGTACGAGCGGCCGTTAGATCCATGGGATCTGAACGAGGTACTCGTTGCTCTCCAGAAGCCGCCTTTCGAGCCTCTGATGGGAGTTTCCCCTTTCTCGCCTGTCACAGAAAGTGGCTTTTCTAGGGCGATCACGTTTCTTCGGCGAGTGTATGAGCTGGCAGCTCTGTCATATCAGGCTCCCTTCCTGGTGTTTCACCAGGACTAGGTAGTGTTGCGCTCCATTCAGGAGTTTCTCCCTAAGGTAGTATCCGCGTTTCAGCTTAATCAGGATATATCATTACCTTCATTTTGTCCTCATCCGACTCACCGGTTTGAAACGGGTTTACATTTGTTAGATCTGGTCAGAGGACTCAGAATCTACTTTTCCCGCACGGCGCCTATGCGCCGATCTGATGCACTGTTTGTCCTTGTCGCTGGTACGCGCAAGGGATTGCAGGCTTCTAAAGCCAACATGGCTCGATGGCTCAAAGAACCAATTCTTGAAGCCTACCGTTCTGCTGAGCTTCCGGTTCCATCAGGGCTGAAGGCCCATTCAACCAGAGCCGTGGGTGTGTCCTGGGCATTACGCCACCAGGCTACGGCTCAACAGGTGTGCCAGGCAGCTACCTGGTCGAGTCTGCACATTTTCACCAAACATTATCAGGTGCATACCTATGCTTCGGCGGATGCCGGCCTAGGTAGAAGAGTACTGCAGGCGGCAGTGGCCTCCCCGTAGGGGAGCGCTGTCTTGCAGCCCTATCAAGAGGTATTTATTTACCCACCCAGGGACAGCTTTTGAACGTCCCAATTGTCTGGGTCTCCCAATAGAGCGCTGAAGAAGAAGGGAATTTTGTACTTACCGTAAATTCCTTTTCTTCTAGCTCTTATTGGGAGACCCAGCACCCGCCCTGTTGTCCTTCGGGATTCTTGGTTTGTTGCGGGTACACATGTTATTCATGTTGAACGGTTTGCAGTTCTCCGATGTTATTCGGAGTGAATTTGTTTAAACCAGTTATTGGCTTTCCTCCTTCTTGCTTTGGCACTAAAACTGAGTAAGCCCGTGATCCCACGGGGGGTGTATAGCCAGAAGGGGAGGGGCCTTACACTTTTTAGTGTAATACTTTGTGTGACCTCCGGAGGCAGTAGCTATACACCCAATTGTCTGGGTCTCCCAATAAGAGCTAGAAGAAAAGGAATTTACGGTAAGTACAAAATTCCCTTCTTTTTTCCTCTCTAAATTTGGGGTGCGTCTTATAATTCAGCGAGTCTCATAAACAGAAGAATCCGGTACTCATCCTTGGATCGGTTTTGGCCCACCACTCAGTCCCATTGAGTTCTCAGCTGTTGGATCCCCAGTGTGGGGTTTATATAATTCCCGGACAGCCTCTATACAAAATGCTTCCGCTAATATTGCTGCTGTCTGTTTTGGTGCTGTGTCCGTGTGATTCCCTGTCTGTGGTCATCGTAGCAGTCCGCCTTATCCGTCCATGTCGGCATCTTCTCGGGACAGCCGAGTATCCGGGGCGGCCGTCGTATCCTATATGTGTTGGTTTCTTCCTGAGCTTATATGAAACACTAAAGATTTGTCTTTGATCCTTCAGGAGGATGGGACGAGCCGGCCTCAGACCGTGTCCTCGCAGAAACTGTCCCCAAAATGGTGCTTCTTGGATTGTGAGTGCATCTTGTATCCGTGTAACGCAGATATACAGTAGTGTCACACGCAGACACCTCAATGGAGGAATCTTATAACTTAAAGGCAACTTTTGGGGTCTTTTTTGCCTGTGTTTTTAGCTAAAAAACACTTTTGTAATTGGGTGTTATTAAATGTTACTTTGTTCCTATACCATCAGTTCAGAATTGTAATAAATGATCATTCAGGACCCTTTGATCGCTGTCAGATGCGCTCTCTGGCGGATTTAGTATCCCGTCCTGTGGTGCATAGAGGCGGCGGAAACTGCAAGCAGCAGCATCATGCAAAAAATGGGTTGTTTTTTTTTTTGTTTTTGTTTTTTTTTTAATACATGCATCTCAGGGATAAAAAAAACAAAACTTCCCAAGATGTGCACAGCTTCTAACTTCTATTATGAGGTGTAACGCAATATATTTCAGAGCTGTATTCACGATTCTGCGAGTGTTGGAGCTGATTGTTCCCATCATTCCCTGCCGGCTCGGTGTTTGCATAATGGGGAATGTAGTTTTTATACCTGGCACTGTAATCTGATGTACGTCCAGGTGCCCATACACACGAGGCCGGTCAGACGAGCGCAAAGTCATCTATGTATGGCCGAGCGTAAATGTGTCTTCAATGGGGAGAAAGCCGGCGTCAGATTCTCCTGACCACCGATGACTGGAGGATGGGACGCTTTATTTAAACATGGCCGCTTCTTCTCCCCCCTCATAATCATCTTTGGGGGGAAGGCAGGAGACCCCTCAATACACATCCAATGGTTGTCGGACTCGTCCAACTTTCCTCTAATGTGTGGGGACCTGTCCGCTTCCTCTGCCTCATATACACTACTCACAAAAAGTTTGGGATATTTGGCTTTCAGTTGAAATTTATGGAAAACTTAAGGTCACGCTACAGTGATATTTTATCATGAAAGTCCGACATTTTAAGTAGAAGCAGCAATGGAGATTTCCTAATATCAAACAATGTATTGAAACAACAGCCAACAACAGTGGTGGGTATACCCTTGCACGTCGTCTAGCACACGGACCACGCCAATGTACTCTGTTTGGAATGGTCTGACATGACACTCAGGGGGTCTCTCATCTCCATTAAATGTGCCTGGAGTTGTGAGACATTCATCATCCAGTTCTGAAGGGCATTGTTCACAATGAAACGTTCATCAGTGTGGGATGTGGCCAAAGCATGTCCACTTCTCTGCCTTTCTGTGACTTTTCCAGTCTCTCTGTATCTCTGTACAACCTGCTGGTGACGCTCTAAGCTCAGTGGCCACTTCTCTGCCTTTCTGTGACTTTTCCAGTCTCTTTGTGTCTCTGTACAATCTGCTGGTGACACTCTGTGACGCTCTAAGCTCAGTGGCCACTTCTCTGCCTTTCTGTGACTTTTCCAGTCTCTTTGTGTCTCTGTACAACCTGCTGGTGACGCTCTAAGCTCAGTGGCCACTTCTCTGCCTTTCTATGACTTTTCCAGTCTCTCTATATCTGTATAACCTGCTGGTGACACTCTGTGATGCTCTAAGCTCAGTGGCCACTTCTCTGCCTTTCTGTGACTTTTCCAGTCTCTCCGTGTCTCTGTATAACCTGCTGGTGACACTCTGTGACGCTCTAAGCTCAGTGGCCACTTCTCTGCCTTTCTATGACTTTTCCAGTCTCTCCGTGTCTCTGTATAACCTGCTGGTGACACTCTGTGATGCTCTAAGCTCAGTGGCCACTTCTCTGCCTTTCTGTGACTTTTCCAGTCTCTCTGTGTCTCTGTACAACCTGCTGGTGACACTCTGTGACGCTCTAAGCTCAGTGGCCACTTCTCTGCCTTTCTATGACTTTTCCAGTCTCTCCGTGTCTCTGTATAACCTGCTGGTGACACTCTGTGACGCTCTAAGCTCAGTGGCCACTTCTCTGCCTTTCTATGACTTTTCCAGTCTCTCTATATCTGTATAACCTGCTGGTGACACTCTGTGATGCTCTAAGCTCAGTGGCCACTTCTCTGCCTTTCTATGACTTTTCCAGTCTCTCTATATCTGTATAACCTGCTGGTGACACTCTGTGACACTCTCTAAGCTCAGTGGCCACTTCTCCGTCTTTCTGTGACTTTTCCAGTCTCTCTGTGTCTCTGTACAACCTGCCGGCGACACTCTGTGATGCTCTAAGCTCAGTGGCCACTTCTCTGCCTTTCTATGACTTTTCCAGTCTCTCTATATCTGTATAACCTGCCGGCGACACTCTGTGATGCTCTAAGCTCAGTGGTCACTTCTCCGTCTTACTGTGACTTTTCCAGTCTCTCTGTGTCTCTGTACAACCTGCCGGCGACACTCTGTGACACTGTAGCTCAGTGGCCACTTCTGTCTGAGAACATTCTGCTTGAATCCTCACAATGGCGCAGGGCTGCTGATGAATTTTCCGGTGTCGTCTTGGTCTCATGATGGCAGAATGTGGCCAGCGCGATGAGGAGGACGGCTTAACACCAATTCTAATTGAAACCTGAAATATATTGGGCGAGTCATGATTTTTGCCATTAAGCTCCTTGTTGGAGAACAGCAAGTTCTGCAAAAAGTCCTGAAACTTTGAACATTTGGACCTGAGCATCCAAAAGATTAGAGAAGGTCACATTAAGGTCACCTGGAAAGGTCAAAGGGCATCTTAGGATCATCCTGAAATTTCACCCAAAAGCTAAATACCCCTAACGTTTTGTGAGTGGTGTAGGATCAGCTGCAATAACGTGTTGGGATGTGTCTGATAACGGACGCTGCCTGATTCCACTGGCAACAAACAGAATTGTGAATGCAGCTCTGGAGGCAGCTACAGACGGTCATTTTTCTGTAGATTATCCGTTATTATCTATATTTTCATGTGTTTTGGGCCTCTTTTACCACTTTTAAAGTAACCCTGTGTGTTCCTATTCCTTCCGCAGCCACCACCGCTGATCGCTTCTATAGGATCGACCGTGCACAGGTAACCTGGAGATGTTGTCTGTTCCCTGGGATTTCTCAGAAGCGGAGGGTTGTAGTTCTATAATTATGTGAACATTTGTACAGTGTCCACCCATATCCTGTATACACCGCACCTATATACAGTGTGTCCACCCATATCCTGTATACACCGCACCTATATACAGTGTGTCCACCCATATCCTGTATACACCGCACCTATATACAGTGTGTCCACCCATATCCTGTATACACCGCACCTATATAGTGTGTCCACCCATATCCTGTATACACCGCACCTATATACAGTGTGTCCACCCATATCCTGTATACACCGCACCTATATAGTGTGTCCACCCATATCCTGTATACACCGCACCTATATACAGTGTGTCCACCCATATCCTGTATACACCGCACCTATATACAGTGTGTCCACCCATATCCTGTATACACCGCACCTATATACAGTGTGTCCACCCATATCCTGTATACACCGCACCTATATAGTGTGTCCACCCATATCCTGTATACACCGCACCTATATACAGTGTGTCCACCCATATCCTGTATACACCGCACCTATATCCAGTGTGTCCACCCATATCCTGTATACACCGCACCTATATACAGTGTGTCCACCCATCTCCTGTATACACCGCACCTATATACAGTGCGTCCACCCATATCCTGTATACACAGCACCTATATACAGTGTGTCCACCCATATCCTGTATACACCGCACCTATATACAGTGCGTCCACCCATATCCTGTATACACCGCACCTATATACAGTGTGTCCACCCATATCCTGTATACACCGCACCTATATACAGTGTGTCCACCCATATCCTGTATACACAGCACCTATTTACAGTGTGTCCACCCATCTCCTGTATACACAGCACCTATATACAGTGCGTCCACCCATATCCTGTATACACCGCACCTATATACAGTGTGTCCACCCATATCCTGTATACACCGCACCTGTATACAGTGCGTCCACCCATATCCTGTATACACCGCACCTATATACAGTGTGTCCACCCATATCCTGTATACACCGCACCTATATACAGTGTGTCCACCCATATCCTGTATACACAGCACCTATTTACAGTGTGTCCACCCATATCCTGTATACACCGCACCTATATACAGTGTGTCCACCCATATCCTGTATACACAGCACCTATATACAGTGTGTCCACCCATATCCTGTATACACCGCACCTATATACAGTGCGTCCACCCATATCCTGTATACACCGTACCTATATATACAGTGTGTCCACCCATATCCTGTATACACCGCACCTATATACAGTGTGTCCACCCATATCCTGTATACACCGCACCTATATACAGTGTGTGCACTCTTCTCCTGTATACACCGCACCTATATACAGTGTGTGCACCCATATCCTGTATACACCGCACCTATACACAGTGTGTCCACCCATATCCTGTATACACCGCACCTATATACAGTGTGTCCACCCATATCCTGTATACACAGCACCTATATACAGTGTGTCCACCCATCTCCTGTATACACCGCACCTATATACAGTGTGTCCACCCATCTCCTGTATACACCGCACCTATATACAGTGTGTCCACCCATATCCTGTATACACCGCACCTATATACAGTGTGTCCACCCATCTCCTGTATACACCGCACCTATATACAGTGTGTCCACCCATATCCTGTATGCACAGCACCTATATACAGTGTGCCCACCCATATCCTGTATACACTGCACCTATATACAGTGTGTCCACCCATATCCTGTATACACTGCACCTATATACAGTGTGTCCACCCATATCCTGTATACACAGCACCTATATACAGTGTGCCCACCCATATCCTGTATACACTGCACCTATATACAGTGTGTCCACCCATATCCTGTATACACAGCACCTATATACAGTGTGTCCGCCCATATCCTGTATACACTGCACCTATATACAGTGTGTCCGCCCATATCCTGTATACACCGCACCTATATACAGTGTGTCCACCCACATCCTGTATACACCGCACCTATATACAGTGTGTCCACACATATCTTGTATACACCGCACCTATATACAGTGTGTCCACCCATATCCTGTATACACCGCACCTATATACAGTGTGTCCACCCATATCCTGTATACACCGCACCTATATACAGTGTGTCCACCCATATCCTGTATACACAGCACCTATATACAGTGTGTCCACCCATATCCTGCATACACTGCACCAATATACAGTGTGTCCACCCATATCCTGTATACACCGCACCTATATACAGTGTGTCCACCCATATCCTGTATACACAGCACCTATATACAGTGTGTCCACCCATATCCTGCATACACCGCACCAATATACAGTGTGTCCACCCATATCCTGTATACACCGCACCTATATACAGTGTGTCCACACATATCCTGTATACACCGCACCTATATACAGCGTGTCCACCCATATCCTGTATACACCGCACCTATATACAGCGTGTCCACCCATATCCTGTATACACCGCACCTCTATACAGTGTGTCCACCCATATCCTGTATACACCGCACCTATATACAGCATGTCCACCCATATCCTGCATACACCGCACCAATATACAGTGTGTCCACCCATATCCTGTATACACAGCACCTATATAGTGTGTCCACCCATATCCTGTATACACCGCACCAATATACAGTGTGTCCACCCATATCCTGTATACACCGCACCTATATACAGTGTGTCCACCCATCTCCTGTATACACCGCACCTATATACAGTGTGTCCACTCATATCCTGTATACACAGCACCTATATACAGTGTGTCCACCCATATCCTGTATACACCGCACCTATATACAGTGTGTCCACCCATATCCTGTATACACAGCACCTATATACAGTGTGTCCACCCATATCCTGTATACACAGCACCTATATACAGTGTGTCCACCCATATCCTGTATACACAGCACCTATATACAGTGTGTCCACCCATATCCTGTATACACCGCACCTATATACAGTGCGTCCACCCATATCCTGTATACACCGTACCTATATATACAGTGTGTCCACCCATATCCTGTATACACCGCACCTATATACAGCATGTCCACCCATATCCTGCATACACCGCACCAATATACAGTGTGTCCACCCATATCCTGTATACACAGCACCTATATAGTGTGTCCACCCATATCCTGTATACACCGCACCAATATACAGTGTGTCCACCCATATCCTGTATACACCGCACCTATATACAGTGTGTCCACCCATCTCCTGTATACACCGCACCTATATACAGTGTGTCCACTCATATCCTGTATACACAGCACCTATATACAGTGTGTCCACCCATATCCTGTATACACAGCACCTATATACAGTGTGTCCACCCATATCCTGTATACACAGCACCTATTTACAGTGTGTCCACCCATATCCTGTATACACCGCACCTATATACAGTGTGTCCACCCATATCCTGTATACACAGCACCTATATACAGTGTGTCCACCCATATCCTGTATACACCGCACCTATATACAGTGCGTCCACCCATATCCTGTATACACCGTACCTATATATACAGTGTGTCCACCCATATCCTGTATACACCGCACCTATATACAGCATGTCCACCCATATCCTGCATACACCGCACCAATATACAGTGTGTCCACCCATATCCTGTATACACAGCACCTATATAGTGTGTCCACCCATATCCTGTATACACCGCACCAATATACAGTGTGTCCACCCATATCCTGTATACACCGCACCTATATACAGTGTGTCCACCCATCTCCTGTATACACCGCACCTATATACAGTGTGTCCACTCATATCCTGTATACACAGCACCTATATACAGTGTGTCCACCCATATCCTGTATACACCGCACCTATATACAGTGTGTCCACCCATATCCTGTATACACAGCACCTATATACAGTGTGTCCACCCATATCCTGTATACACCGCACCTATATACAGTGTGTCCACCCATATCCTGTATACACCGCACCTATATACAGTGTGTCACCCATATCCTGTATACACCGCACCTATATACAGTGTGTCCACCCATATCCTGCATGCACCGCACCAATATACAGTGTGTCCACCCATATCCTGTATGCACCGCACCTATATACAGTGTGTCCACCCATATCCTGTATACACAGCACCTATATACAGTGTGTCCACCCATATCCTGTATACATCGCACCTATATACAGTGTGTCCACCCATATCCTGTATACACCGCACCTATATACAGTGTGTCCACCCATATCCTGTATACACCGCACCTATATACAGTGTGTCCACCCATATCCTGTATACACAGCACCTATATACAGTGTGTCCACCCATATCCTGTATACACCGCACCTATATACAGTGTGTCCACCCATATCCTGTATACATCGCACCTCTATACAGTGTGTCCACCCATATCCTGTATACACTGCACCTATATACAGTGTGTCCACCCATATCCTGCATACACTGCACCAATATACAGTGTGTCCACCCATATCCTGTATACACCGCACCTATATACAGTGTGCCCACCCATATCCTGTATACACAGCACCTATATACAGCGTGTCCACCCATATCCTGTATACACCGCACCAATATACAGTGTCCACCCATATCCTGTATACACCGCACCTATATACAGTACGTCCACCCATATCCTGTATACACAGCACCTATATACAGTGTCCACCCATATCCTGTATACACCGCACCTATATACAGTGTGTGCACCCATATCCTGTATACACCGCACCTATATACAGTGTGTGCACCCATATCCTGTATACACCGCACCTATATACAGTGTGTCCACCCATATCCGTATACACCGCCCCTATATACAGTGTGTCCACCCATATCCTGTCCAGCGCCAGTAACTTGAGAGCGGCAGCAGCTATAGGCATAGAAGTGGTGTCTAGGTATAGTAAAGTAGCCATGTGCTACGCAATGAAACCACCTATAGCGCCACCTGGTGGAAAACAACGGAGTTAGCATTTATATCTCGAAAACGGAACGAGATAGAGGAAAAAAGTGAATTACAAAGTTTTGGGCGTCATCAGTTCAATACGAGTCCACACCTTGCACAGAAATGCTGTGATTAGAAGGTGTAAACCTCACAAGGCTGCGGACGTGAAGCGACACCTCATGGAGGCCTCCTACAAGTCATTGGGTATGGGGCTGTGTGGTCTCCGCTCACCTGACCTCACCCCATTGCACTTCTCTCTGTGAGGTCACATCACACAGCAGCGACCCCTCCCCCAACATTGCAGGACCACGACCACGTATCACAGATGTGTGCAAACGTGTCACCTGCCATATTACACAGCGTGCAGCCAGATACAGTATGCTGTGCAGAGGCCAGATGTGCATTGCAGCCAGATACAGTATGCTGTGCAGAGGCCAGATGTGCATTGCAGCAAGATACAGTATGCTGTGCAGAGGCCAGATGTGCATTGCAGCAAGATATAGTATGCTGTGCAGAGGCCAGATGTGCATTTCAGCAAGGTGCAGTATGCTGTGCAGAGGCCAGATGTGCATTGCAGCAAGATGCAGTATGCTGTGCAGAGGCCAGATGTGCATTGCAGCAAGATACAGTATGCTGTGCAGAGGCCAGATGTGCATTGCAGCCAGATACAGTATGCTGTGCAGAGGCCAGATGTGCATTGCAGCCAGATACAGTATGCTGTGCAGAGGCCAGATGTGCATTGCAGCAAGATACAGTATGCTGTGCAGAGGCCAGATGTGCATTGCAGCCAGATACAGTATGCTGTGCAGAGGCCAGATGTGCATTGCAGCAAGATACAGTATGCTGTGCAGAGGCCAGATGTGCATTGCAGCAAGATGCAGTATGCTGTGCAGAGGCCAGATGTGCATTGCAGCAAGATACAGTATGCTGTGCAGAGGCCAGATGTGCATTACAGCAAGATACAGTATGCTGTGCAGAATCCAGATGTGCATTGCAGCCAGATACAGTATGCTGTGCAGAGGCCAGATGTGCATTGCAGCCAGATACAGTATGCTGTGCAGAGGCCAGATGTGCATTGCAGCCAGATACAGTATGCTGTGCAGAGGCCAGATGTGCATTGCAGGCAGATACAGTATGCTGTGCAGAGGCCAGATGTGCATTGCAGCCAGATACAGTATGCTGTGCTGAGGCCAGATGTGCATTGCAGCCAGATACAGTATGCTGTGCAGAGGCCAGATGTGCATTGCAGCCAGATACAGTATGCTGTGCAGAGGCCAGATGTGCATTGCAGCCAGATACAGTATGCTGTGCAGAGGCCAGATGTGCATTGCAGCCAGATACAGTATGCTGTGCAGAGGCCAGATGTGCATTGCAGCCAGATACAGTATGCTGTGCAGAGGCCAGATGTGCATTGCAGCCAGATACAGTATGCTGTGCAGAGGCCAGATGTGCATTGCAGCCAGATACAGTATGCTGTGCAGAGGCCAGATGTGCATTGCAGCCAGATACAGTATGCTGTGCAGAGGCCAGATGTGCATTGCAGCCAGATACAGTATGCTGTGCAGAGGCCAGATGTGCATTGCAGCCAGATACAGTATGCTGTGCAGAGGCCAGATGTGCATTGCAGCCAGATACAGTATGCTGTGCAGAGTCCAGATGTGCATTGCAGCCAGATACAGTATGCTGTGCAGAGGCCAGATGTGCATTGCAGCCAGATGCAGTATGCTGTGCAGAGGCCAGATGTGCATTGCAGCCAGATGCAGTATGCTGTGCAGAGGCCAGATGTGCATTGCAGCAAGATACAGTATGCTGTGCAGAGTGCAGATGTGCATTGCAGCAAGATACAGTATGCTGTGCAGAGTGCAGATGTGCATTGCAGCAAGATACAGTATGCTGTGCAGAGGCCAGATGTGCATTGCAGCAAGATACAGTATGCTGTGCAGAGGCCAGATGTGCATTGCAGCCAGATACAGTATGCTGTGCAGAGGCCAGATGTGCATTGCAGCAAGATACAGTATGCTGTGCAGAGGCCAGATGTGCATTGAAGCAAGATACAGTATGCTGTGCAGAGGCCAGATGTGCGTTGAAGCAAGATACAGTATGCTGTGCAGAGTGCAGATGTGCGTTGCAGCCAGATACAGTATGCTGTGCAGAGGCCAGATGTGCATTGCAGCCAGATACAGTATGCTGTGCAGAGGCCAGATGTGCATTGCAGCCAGATACAGTATGCTGTGCAGAGGCCAGATGTCCATTGCAGCCAGATACAGTATGCTGTGCAGAGGCCAGATGTGCATTGCAGCCAGATACAGTATGCTGTGCAGAGGCCAGATGTGCATTGCAGCCAGATACAGTATGCTGTGCAGAGGCCAGATGTGCATTGCAGCCAGATACAGTATGCTGTGCAGAGGCCAGATGTGCATTGCAGCCAGATGCAGTATGCTGTGCAGAGACCAGATGTGCATTGCAGCAAGATGCAGTATGCTGTGCAGAGGCCAGATGTCCATTGCAGCCAGATGCAGTATGCTGTGCAGAGTGCAGATGTCCATTGCAGCCAGATGCAGTATGCTGTGCAGAGGCCAGATGTGCATTGCAGCAAGATGCAGTATGCTGTGCAGAGGCCAGATGTGCATTGCAGCCAGATGCAGTATGCTGTGCAGAGGCCAGATGTGCATTGCAGCCAGATGCAGTATGCTGTGCAGAGGCCAGATGTGCATTGCAGCCAGATGCAGTATGCTGTGCAGAGGCCAGATGTGCATTGCAGCCAGATGCAGTATGCTGTGCAGAGGCCAGATGTGCATTGCAGCCAGATACAGTATGCTGTGCAGAGGCCAGATGTGCATTGCAGCCAGATACAGTATGCTGTGCAGAGGCCAGATGTGCATTGCAGCCAGATACAGTATGCTGTGCAGAGGCCAGATGTGCATTGCAGCCAGATACAGTATGCTGTGCAGAGGCCAGATGTGCATTGCAGCAAGATACAGTATGCTGTGCAGAGGCCAGATGTGCATTGCAGCCAGATACAGTATGCTGTGCAGAGGCCAGATGTGCATTGCAGCCAGATACAGTATGCTGTGCAGAGGCCAGATGTGCATTGCAGCTGGCGGGGGCCACTAATGAGCGCTATATGCGTGACCAGCATTCAATGTTTGGGGGGGTCATGGGTTTCATATCATAGCATTTCTGTGCAAGGTGTCGATTCGTATTGAATTGATGATGCCCAAAACTTTGTAATTCACTTTTTTCTCTCTCGTTCCGTTTTTGAGGTTAAAATGCTAACTCCGTTGTTTTCCACCAGGTGGCGCTATAGGTGGTTTCATTGTGTAGCGCATGGATACTTTACTATACCTAGACACCACGTCTGTGCCTATAGCTGCCGCCGCTCTCAAGTTAATGGCGGCGGACAGGATTTGGGTTTACATACTGTAGATGACACATGTACCGTACAAATCAGTGACCCGGCCGGCGTGATCTACAGACATATGCTCCGCTGTGATCCACGTGGCACGGATCAGTGGGGCTGCCTTATGCTTCTTTTTTCCAATGCAAAGATACAATGGCTTTTTTTCCTTCCACATTTTTCTTGATGCGGCATTCGCCCCGTTAATAAGAAAAGACAACTTGGCTGCCCACGTCACAAAAGCAGAAGCCACAGTAACACATGCCATGTGCATGACTAAGGATGAAGCCCCCTGAGCAGTCCTCCAGGGGTTAATATTGGGGTTCCGGTCGGGGGCGTTAATGGGTTGTTCGCTTTCAGTTCGTGTCCATATTTTCTTGTTATTCCTACGTCTTTCTTCTCCTTCCAGGAACACTTGAACTATGTGCTGGAAATCTGTCAGGACGAGCTCTACGTCCTGGACCCGGAGCTAATCATTACGCAGTCTGTGGGCACGTCCCCGGCAATGCCCGACTCCAAGGACCACCCGGCAAACCCAAGTAGCCAACATTTCCAGTTTCCACTACAACCACCGTCCTCTCCACTGGACTCCCCTGCCGTGTTTGATCATGAGCGAGGATCTGCTTGCCGGGGCAGAATGTGTAGTGATGGCTTCTTGACCAAATTGGATATGTCATCTGGACATAGGTATGTTGTGGCTCGATTGGTTGGCAATATCCAAAATGTGGCAACTAGTGAGGAGCAGGCACTACCATGCTCGGGTGCTCAGTACTGGTAACTAGAGATGAGCGGGCACTACCATGCTCGGGTGCTCTGTACTGGTAACTAGTGATGAGCGGGCACTACCATGCTCCGGTGCTCAGTACTGGTAGCTAGTGATGAGCGGGCACTACCATGCTCGGGTGCTCAGTACTGGTAACTAGTGATGAGCGGGCACTACCATGCTCGGGTGCTCAGTACTGGTAGCTAGTGATGAGTGGGCACTACCATGCTCGGGTGCTCAGTACTGGTAACTAGTGATGAGCGGGCACTACCATGCTCAGGTGCTCAGTACTGGTAACTAGTGATGAGCGGGCACTACCATGCTCGGGTGCTCAGTACTCGTAACTAGTGATGAGCGGGCACTACCATGCTCGGGTGCTCTGTACTGGTAACTAGTGATGAGCAGGCACTACCACGCTCAGGTGCTCAGTACTCGTAACTAGTGGTGAGCGGGCACTACCATGCTCAGGTGTTCAGTACTGGTAACTAGTGATGAGCGGGCACTACCATGCTCGGGTGCTTAGTACTGCTAACTAGTGATGAGTGGGCACTACCATGCTCAGGTGCTCAGTACTGGTAACTAGTGATGAGCGGGCACTACCATGCTCGGGTGCTCAGTACTGGTAACTAGTGATGAGCGGGCACTACCATGCTCGGGTGCTCAGTACTGGTAACTAGTGATGAGTGGGCACTACCATGCTCGGGTGCTCTGTACTGGTAACTAGTGATGAGCGGGCACTACCATGCTCGGGTGCTCAGTACTGGTAACTAGTGATGAGTGGGCACTACCATGCTCGGGTGCTCAGTACTGGTAACTAGTGATGAGTGGGCACTACCATGCTCGGGTGCTCAGTACTGGTAACTAGTGATGAGCGGGCACTACCATGCTCGGGTGCTCTGTACTAGTAACTAGTGATGAGCGGGCACTACCATGCTCAGGTGCTTAGTACTCGTAACTAGTGATGAGCGGGCACTACCATGCTCGGGTGCTCAGTACTGGTAACTAGTGATGAGCGGGCACTACCATGCTCAGGTGCTCAGTACTGGTAACTAGTGATGAGTGGGCACTACCATGTTCGGGTGCTCAGTACTGGTAACTAGTGATGAGCGGGCACTACCATGCTCGGGTGCTCAGTACTGGTAACTAGTGATGAGCGGGCACTACCATGCTCGGGTGCTCAGTACTGGTAACTAGTGATGAGCGGGCACTACCATGCTCGGGTGCTCAGTACTGGTAACTAGTGATGAGTGGGCACTACCATGCTCGGGTGCTCAGTACTGGTAACTAGTGATGAGCGGGCACTACCATGCTCGGGTGCTCTGTACTGGTAACTAGTGATGAGCGGGCACTACCACGCTCGGGTGCTCAGTACTGGTAACTAGTGATGAGCGGGTACTACCATGCTCGGGTGCTCAGTACTGGTAACTAGTGATGAGCGGGCACTACCATGCTCAGGTGCTCAGTACTGGTAACTAGTGATGAGCGGACACTACCATGCTCGGGTGCTCAGTACTGGTAACTAGTGATGAGCGGGCACTACCATGCTCGGGTGCTCAGTACTGGTAACTAGTGATGAGTGGGCACTACCATGCTCGGGTGCTCAGTACTGGTAACTAGTGATGAGCGGGCACTACCATGCTCGGGTGCTCTGTACTGGTAACTAGTGATGAGCGGGCACTACCACGCTCGGGTGCTCAGTACTGGTAACTAGTGATGAGCGGGTACTACCATGCTCGGGTGCTCAGTACTGGTAACTAGTGATGAGCGGGTACTACCATGCTCGGGTGCTCAGTACTGGTAACTAGTGATGAGCGGGCACTACCATGCTCAGGTGCTCAGTACTGGTAACTAGTGATGAGCGGGCACTACCACGCTCGGGTGCTCAGTACTGGTAACTAGTGATGAGCGGGTACTACCATGCGCGGGTGCTCAGTACTGGTAACTAGTGATGAGCGGGCACTACCATGCTCGGGTGCTCAGTACTGGTAACTAGTGATGAGTGGGCACTACCATGCTCGGGTGCTCAGTACTGGTAACTAGTGATGAGCGGGCACTACCATGCTCAGGTGCTCAGTACTGGTAACTAGTGATGAGTGGGCACTACCATGCTCGGGTGCTCAGTACTGGTAACTAGTGATGAGCGGGCACTATGATGCTCAGGTGCTCAGTACTGGTAACTAGTGATGAGCGGGCACTACCATGCTCGGGTGCTCAGTACTGGTAACTAGTGATGAGCGGGCACTACCATGCTCGGGTGCTCAGTACTGGTAACTAGTGATGAGTGGGCACTACCATGCTCGGGTGCTTTGTACCATGCATGGTAGTGCCTGCTCATCACTAATGGCAACTTAAAATTCTGTTTGTTTTGGCTTTGTCAGTGACCCACCATCTGCCTGATATTCTTTGCTAATATCCAGTGTATAAGACGTACAGGGCACAGATACAAGAGCTTGTCTGCAGGGTCAGACTACGCAGTGGATTTGTAGTCTGTTACCATGGAGATGCACATCCCATTATTGGGTCTGCGGAGGAGCTGTGGACTATTTTAGTGACCAGTCTGCTTTTTTATTTGCCGTGCAACAGTAAAATGGGTTTGAAGCTGCACATTGTATATGGCCACATTGGGGCGGATTTCTGCTCCGAGGCCTGTTTTTTACACTTTGCTGTTAGTGTCATTTGCTGAGGAATTTACTTCTGTACATCCACATGACAAATCTGCAGCAAGTGACCAAGTGAGTAAGAGGCCAGACCTCTCTTCCGCACCCGGCGGTTCTTACTTTTTACCATTCATCATAATGAAACCCACTGCAAATCTGAGCCAAAACCGGCATCAGATTGTTTGCATCACCTGTAACTTTCCCCTAAACCTCTGATTTCTGCCGTGAGTGGCCGCACAAGAGCACGTCCTCCACAAGATCGCGTCCTCCAGAAGAGCACGTCCTCCACAAGATCGCGTCCTCCAGAAGAGCGCGTCCTCCACAAGAGCGCGTCCTCCACAAGAGCACGTCCTCCACAAGAGCGCGTCCTCCACAAGAGCGCGTCCTCCACAAGATCGCGTCCTCCAGAAGAGCGCGTCCTCCACAAGAGCGCGTCCTCCAGAAGAGCGCGTCCTCCAGAAGAGCGCGTCCTCCAAAAGAGCGCGTCCTCCAAAAGAGCGCGTCCTCCAGAAGAGCGCGTCCTCCACAAGAGCGCGTCCTCCACAAGAGCGCGTCCTCCACAAGATCGCGTCCTCCAGAAGTGCGTCCTCCACAAAAAAGCGCATCCTCCAGAAGAGCGCGTCCTCCAGAAGAGCGCGTCCTCCACAAGAGCGCGTCCTCCACAAGAGCGCGTCCTCCACAAGAGCGCGTCCTCCACAAGAGCGCGTCCTCCACAAGAGCGCGTCCTCCAGATGCAGGAGGTCGTGGTGACTCCTATATATACTGCAGATGCAACAATGAGTGCAAACATATATCTCACATGCGCTCGGCCAGGCGTGAGCGTGCAAACAATGGCGGGACGTGCTCATCCTGCTCCTGCTGCTCCGCCGTGCTCATCCTGCTCCTGCCGCTCCGCCGTGCTCATCCTGCTCCTGCCGCTCCGCCGTGCTCATCCTGCTCCGACGTGCTCATCCTGCTCCTGCCGCTCCGCCGTGCTCATCCTGCTCCGACGTGCTCATCCTGCTCCTGCCGCTCCGCCGTGCTCATCCTGCTCCTGCCGCTCCGCCGTGCTCATCCTGCTCCGCCGTGCTCATCCTGCTCCGCCGTGCTCATCCTGCTCCGCCGTGCTCATCCTGCTCCTGCCGCTCCGCCGTGCTCATCCTGCTCCTGCCGCTCCGCCGTGCTCATCCTGCTCCTGCTGCTCCGCCGTGCTCATCCTGCTCCGCCGTGCTCATCCTGCTCCGCCGTGCTCATCCTGCTCCGCCGTGCTCATCCTGCTCCGCCGTGCTCATCCTGCTCCGCCGTGCTCATCCTGCTCCGCCGTGCTCATCCTGCTCCGCCGTGCTCATCCTGCTCCGCCGTGCTCATCCTGCTCCGCCGTGCTCATCCTGCTCCGCCGTGCTCATCCTGCTCCGCCGTGCTCATCCTGCTCCGCCGTGCTCATCCTGCTCCGCCGTGCTCATCCTGCTCCGCCGTGCTCATCCTGCTCCTGCTGCTCCGCCGTGCTCATCCTGCTCCGCCGTGCTCATCCTGCTCCGCCGTGCTCATCCTGCTCCTGCGTGCTCATCCTGCTCCTGCCGCTCCGCTGTGCTCATCCTGCTCCGCCGTGCTCATCCTGCTCCTGCCGCTCCGCCGTGCTCATCCTGCTCCTGCCGCTCCGCCGTGCTCATCCTGCTCCTGCCGCTCCGCCGTGCTCATGCCGCTCCGCCGTGCTCATCCTGCTCCTGCCGCTCCGCCGTGCTCATCCTGCTCCTGCCGCTCCGCCGTGCTCATCCTGCTCCTGCCGCTCCGCCGTGCTCATCCTGCTCCTGCCGCTCCGCCGTGCTCATCCTGCTCCTGCCGCTCCGCCGTGCTCATCCTGCTCCTGCCGCTCCGCCGTGCTCATCCTGCTCCTGCCGCTCCGCCGTGCTCATCCTGCTCCTGCCGCTCCGCCGTGCTCATCCTGCTCCTGCCGCTCCGCCGTGCTCATCCTGCTCCTGCCGCTCTGCCGTGCTCATCCTGCTCCTGCCGCTCCGCCGTGCTCATCCTGCTCCTGCCGCTCCGCCGTGCTCATCCTGCTCCTGCCGCTCTGCTGTGCTCATCCTGCTCCTGACGCTCCGCCGTGCGCATCCTGCTCCTGCCGCTCCGCCGTGCGCATCCTGCTCCTGCCGCTCCGCCGTGCTCATCCTGCTCCTGCCGCTCCGCCGTGCTCATCCTGCTCCTGCCGCTCCGCCGTGCTCATCCTGCTCCTGCCGCTCCGCCGCTGTATGCACCGCTCTGCCCAAATCATAAAACCTAGTAAAAGGCAATAATAAACCCAGCTTTACAGCATTGTGTTCAGTGTAGCAGACGGGGCTTTACATTCTGGAAAAAGGCAGATTTTTATGTGTTTTTGCAGCCGAGGACTGGGAGAATAAGGTCCGCGCATTCTTCATTCCGAAACGAATCTAGTGGAATCGGGTCAGTCAAAAAGAGTTGCAGGACCCCGGTACAATAGTCATGTTGGTATTCCGTGACCGAAAGACCAGGACCCTGCGAACCTCCTGCAAAACCTGCCTGCATCTGCGCCGCCCTCCTAATCACACATTACAGCGGAGCATGGGAGGGCGGCAGAGAGGAGGAGGTGGTAGATGTGACATATTTGGCCTCTAATGTTTGGTGGCTTAACACTGCAGCTTGGCTGACAACTTTCTAGGAGTATTAGTGTGAGATATACAAGTTGTCGCCAGCATTCCAAGAACCTAATGCAAAATAGCTCATTTCTTTTTAGGCTGCTTTCACACCTTTGGTTTTTGCAGTGCGGCTAAATCCGGCTCCAAATCCTATGCAACGAAAAAACCGCATCCTTTGCGTACGTTTTTACATGCGGCCCATCCGGTTTTGGCACGCTACTGAGCATGCGCAGTGCAAAAAAACGCATGCGGCGGCCGGATGCAGTTTTGCCGCATTTGGCATCCATAGGCATGCATTGGTCGGATGCGTTTTTTTTTTTTTTTTGCCGGACAAAAAAACGTGCCAGGCAACGTTCCATCCGACCGCCGCATGGGCTAAATATGCCACATCCGGCAAAAAACGGACTGAACGCAAGGCCATGCGGCACAATCCGGCACTAATGAAAGTCTATGCGGAAAAAACGCAACCGGCGGCAAAAAAAAAACGGTTGCAAAGAGCCGGATTGTGCCGCACAGCAAAAACCGGATGTGTGAAAGCCGCCTAACCATTCTTTCACCTGTCCCATGAAACCGCGGGGACCAGAGCCCACAAAGGGTTGTGATAAATAGTGACTTATCCAAGATGTATTAATGGAAAATCTACCGAGAACTACACCCAATTATCGCCTATTCACAGCGAGAAATGGCGGCCAACCACTGGGACCCCCACCTATCCTGAGAACAGGGACCAAAAGCCCCCCAAGTGAAGGGAGCGGTAGTGAGCATGTGTGACCATTATTCCATTCACCTCTATGGGACTGGTAAAATAGTTCTCTTTTGCAGCCCCATAGACATGAATGGAGCAGTGATCACCCATGCACAGTCTAGCTTGGAACTTGTTTTTGGGATTAATGGGGGGCTCTGCTTTTGAACCCCCTAACAATCACACATTTATCCTCTAATGATATTAGTGGTTAATTCCCCTTTAAAGGGAACCTGTCACCACTTTTTTAACCTGCTGTATATAAGAGCCCAGGCCGGGGGTGTAGCATATTAAACACTTTAGAATACTTACCTAACGGTCGCGCTGCGGTGGATGAGGGCCTAATGGGCGTCTCCGTTCTCCGGCGCCTCCTCTTTCGGCCATCTTCGTCCTCTTTCTGTAGCCTGGGTGCATGACGCGTCTACGTTATACACACTCGCCGGTCCTGCGCAGGCGCACTACAATACTTTGATCTGCTCAGGACCTGAATGCCGGCGAGCGTGGATGATGTCGGACCCATCATGCACCGCGGCTAGAGAAGAAGGAGAACAAAGATGGCCGAAAGAGGCGGTGCCAGCACCAGATAACGGAGACGCCCATTAGGCCCTCATCCACCGCAGCGCGACCGTTAAGTAAGTATTATAAAGTGTTGTTTATGTTATACCCCCGGCCTGGGCTCTTATAGAATGCTGTATATAAGAGCCCGGTGGTGGTGGCCGCAGCTTATAGGCTGAAAAATTGGTGGCAGGTTCCCTTTATGCAGCGATCCTGGCCGAGTCTGTGCTGATAAGGATTGCTGTTTATCATTCTGGAGATAAATCGTCATGACACGGACGCTCGTTGCATTGACTCCTCAGAATCGCCATCAGGAGACCTCCTCATCACATATGACACTTCTGGCAAATGGATGGACGCCGTGAATGAACCTTGCAGACCCCATCATATGTCGGGGGGTTTGTACGGCATCACTGGTGTCCGTCACACACCGGACGTGGCACCGCAGTGTTTGGAAGGTTTTTAGTATTTCCCAATGTTTCTAGAGAAGCTGAACCCGCTCCAGAAATCCCAGGGGCTCCCGCACGGTGGTGGGGCGGCGGCTCCCGCACGGTGGTGGGGCGGCAGCTCCCGCACGGTGGTGGGGCGGCGGCTCCCGCACGGTGGTGGGGCGGCGGCTCCCGCACGGTGGTGGGGCGGTTTTCAGGTTTCGTTTGACGTTTGCAATGGACTTTGGCCATGACACCCATCGCGTGATCCTCGTACGAAGCGAATGGGGTCGGGTTGTGACCCCTGAGGCTCTGAGGCACGCAAGGTGCAAAAACTCAGCCCGGTTGGACTTCTTACAACTTGCTTGTCGGAGTTGCAGAACCCTCGGTGTCACAATGGAAGGCAGCGGCGAAACTGTTCAATGGTTGGTCATACAACAGCCCCGGCTGAAGTGTCGGGATCAGCATTCATGTGTATGGCTGACTGTGAATATCGATTATTTAACCCTGGCACTGCGCAGTGATCCCTTCACCCTGGGATCCGTGTGATTACTCTTATAATCCAGTGCTCGAGGCTTGTGGCCTGTGAATACCGGCAGACGCACACGTGGGATCTGTCCTGTGTACGGTCATACACAGGGAACATCTGGCTTTAATAAAAATGTAGAAACCACACAAAGCTTCCATCGGATCCATTACAGCAGCCAGCCATCAGCCTCTCTGGACGCCTGCAGAGCATCTCTCCCGGAGGCTGGACACACCAGGATGGAACGTGCAGCCGTCGGGGTGCGCCAATCTGCAGGAAAGTCTCCGGTTCGGCATTTTGGCGTTGTTGTACAGCATCTGATGAAGGACACGGTGACTATTATTGGGAACAAACGAGAACCCATCCCGCCATGAACTCTGTGTGGATAAGAAGCAGTCTGATTAGATAGGCAGCCATTGTGCAGCGTTGCGGGCATGCTGGGAGTTGTAGTTGCACAGCAGCGGCAGTGGGTGCTCCCCCTTTATGATGATGATGAGGAGGAGGAGGCTTTTATTTTTACTTACACGCTTGAAGTAAATCAAATTTAATATAAATGTTTTTTTTGTTTTTAGGAACGGAAATGGCCTCTCAGATTGTAGCCCGGGTGAGTGTCCGCCACCTCCGCTTATTAAATACCACGTCCGTGCAAGTTTGTTTTTAATCCTTTTTTTTTCCTCTCTAGATGAAACTTTATTGGAATCTGCAAAAAATGATGATCCTGAAAAGGTACGAGAAGGGCTGGATTGTTACAGATCAGATATCTAGACCAAGGGGGCCACATATCTAGACCAAGGGGGCCACATATCCAGACCAAGGGGGCCACATATCCAGACCAAGGGGGCCACATATCCAGACCAAGGGGGCCACATATCCAGACCAAGGGGGCCACATATCTAGACCAGGAGGGGGGGCGCATACCTAGACCAAGGGGGACACATATCTATACCGGGGAAGGGGGGGTGCACATATCTACTAGACCAAGGGGGCCACATATCTAGACCAAGGGGGCCACATATCTAGACCAAGGGGGCCACATATCTAGACCGGGAGGTGGGGGCGCATACCTAGACCAAGGGAGACACATATCTATACCGGGGAAGGGGGGGTTCACATATCTAGACCGGGGAAGGGGGGGTGCACATATCTACTAGACCAAGGAGGCCACATTTCTAGACCGGGTGGGAGCACATATCTAGACCAAGGGGGGGGGGGTAGCACATATATCTAGACCAGGGGGGCAACCTGTTCCTAGTCTATGGCCTACATCAGGGGTGGGGAACCTCAGGCCCGCGGGCCGTATGCGGCCCGCGATGACTTTTTATATGGCCCCTGGGCACATTGCTGGTGACTACTCCCACGGCAGCCACGATCATGTCGGCTGCCGGCCCTTTAAATCACACATTGTGGTGCGCATAGCATAGGCTCTCAGCACAGTGGCCTGTACCAGTGTTCTTCCGACGTACTTTGTGGGCGGGATAAACGTGAGACACGCTCACGCTGTGTGCTCCTGTCCCACAGAAGAAGAGGAGCAGCTTTACCGGATTCCCTGCTGTATGTGCTATCTTACTCCTGTCTCTCTGCTTTTCATGCCTCACCGGGCTGTGCGAGTCCTGCCTCCCCGTGCTGTGTGACTCATGCCTCCTTGCTGTGCATGCCTCACCATGCTGAGTTAATCCTGCCTCCCTGCTGTGCATGCCTCCCCGGGCTGTGTGACTCATGCCTCCCTGGGCTGTGTGAATCATGCCTCCTTGCTGTGCATGGCTCACCATGCTGAGTGTATCCTGCCTTCCCTGGCTGTGTGACTCATGCCTCCCTGCTGTGCATGTCTCCTCGTGCTGTGCAAGTCCTGCCTCTCTGCTGTGCATGTCTCCCGGGCTGTGTGACTCCTGCCTCCCTGCTGTGCATGTCTCCTCGTGGTGTGCAAGTCCTGCCTCCCTGCTGTGCATGCCTCCCCGGGCTGTGTGACTCCTGCCTCCCTGCTGTGCATGCCTCCCCGGGCTGTGTGACTCCTGCCTCCCTGCTGTGCATATCTCCTCGTGGTGTGCGAGTCCTGCCTCCCTGCTGTGCATGCCTCCCTGGGCTGTGTGAATCATGCCTCCTTGCTGTGCATGCCTCACCATGCTGAGTGTATCCTGCCTTCCCTGGCTGTGTGACTCATGCCTCCCTGCTGTGCAGGTCTCCTCGTGCTGTGCATGTCTCCCGGGCTGTGTGACTCATGCCTTCCAGTGCTGTGTGAGCCCTAATTCTTGTGCTGTGTGACTCATACCTCTCCCTCCCTGCTGTGCATTTCTCCTGGTGCTGTGCAAGTCCTGCCTCCCTGCTGTGCATGCCTCCCCGGGCTGTGTGACTCCTGCCTCCCTGCTGTGCATGTCTCCTCCTGCTGTGTGACTCATGTCTCCTGTGCTGTGCAAGTCCTGCCTCCCTGCTGTGCATGCCTCCCCGGGCTGTGTGAGCCCTGATTCTTGTGCTGTGTGACTCATACCTCTCCCTCCCTGCTGTGCATGTCTCCTGGTGCTGTGCAAGTCCTGCCTCCCTGGGCTGTGTGACTTATGGCTTCCAGCAGTTTATGCCTCTCAGTGCTGTGTAACTCCTACCACCCCAGTGCTGTCTGTGTGTCCCCCCAGTGCAGTCCCAGCCCCTCCTGTGATGTGTATATACGCCCCCAGCCCCTCCTGTGATGTGTATATACGCCCCCAGCCCCTCCTGTGATGTGTATATACGCCCCCAGCCCCTCCTGTGATGTGTATATACGCCCCCAGCCCCTCCTGTGATGTGTATATACGCCCCCAGCCCCTCCTGTGATGTGTATATACGCCCCCAGCCCCTCCTGTGATGTGTATATACGCCCCCAGCCCCTCCTGTGATGTGTATATACGCCCCCAGCCCCTCCTGTGATGTGTATATACGCCCCCAGCCCCTCCTGTGATGTGTATATACGCCCCCAGCCCCTCCTGTGATGTGTATATACGCCCCCAGCCCCTCCTGTGATGTGTATATACGCCCCCAGCCCCTCCTGTGATGTGTATATACGCCCCCAGCCCCTCCTGTGATGTGTATATACGCCCCCAGCCCCTCCTGTGATGTGTATATACGCCCCCAGCCCCTCCTGTGATGTGTATATACGCCCCCAGCCCCTCCTGTGATGTGTATATACGCCCCCAGCCCCTCCTGTGATGTTTATATACGTCCCCAGCCCCTCCTGTGATGTGTATATACGCCCCCAGCCCCTCCTGTGATGTTTATGATTTACCCATTTGTTAACTGCGCTCCCGACTGAGACAAACCTGGAAAAGCAGTTGTGAGAAGCAGCATGTTCAATATCGCCGAATATCACAGCCACAACAAAGAAAAGCAGCTCTAGCCACCATAGTTGGGGTGTAGGGGTGAGTTAAATTGTTTGACCAAATATATTAGGGTAAATTTCAAGCTGTTAATTTTTTGCGGCCCCCGAAGGTTGGTAGAAATTTCCAAATGGCCCCCGGCAGAAAAAAGGTTCCCCACCCCTGGCCTACATTCTCAGACTGTCATTGTCTATAGTAGCTCTGTGGGGAACCAGCGAGCCCATCCTCTACAGGACGGGATAAAACACACATAAGACGGCAGCATCATGGCGTCACGCTGCCTGTGCCCTACATGGAGGAGATGACTTTGCTGGTGGGCGCTTCAGAGGGCAAAGTTAAAAAGTAATACCGCATCGAGTATAAGGGCACCTAGGCGGCTTCTAAAATTCCTTCACTCACGACCATCTCCTTGAGATTAATGTGGCCCTAATGGTGAGGAAGGTTGTCTAGAAAGTGTAAGTGATAGGGGTATGTGGCAGCACCATTGCAGTTTGGTTTCGGGCCGGTACCATGATGCGGACCTGACTCGCTGGCTTCTTCTAGCGCTTCTCACAGCCATGTCTCCTTCTTGACCTTAGTTCAGAGACGCTCACCGCGCTGGCGGGAACCTATCTCAGAAGGACGGCGCCGGCTGCACGCTGTTACATCACGCCGTCAATGCCGGGAGCAAAGAGATTGTCAAATATATTATTGAGAATGGTGAGTGTATGTGGCATTAAAATTATATACCCAACTCGGCCATTTATGCATCGGTCACAGGCGGTCGGGACTAGCTGTATTGCACCATTACCATCGCTCCTATTCACTGCAATGAGAGTTATGCAAACAGCATTTTCCAGCGTCCCCCCCCCTCCTGTGACCTCCTTTTAAATCATTGCTGTGCTATGGTGAATACATTCTCAGAAGGGAGCTGGCCCATCCATCGTCTGATCGCTGCCGTCTGCTGATATTGGCAAGAGAAAATGTGGACAGACCCTTTAAGAATTGGCTTTATATGTAACTCCCTATTTCTTTTGGAGCTTCCAAGACCCCTGACTTTTGGCTGTTTCTGACGGGTCAGTCCTCTGTCAGCCAGATGCATGGAATGTAGTGTTAACAAAAGGCTTTCCAAGTGATATGTGGACGGCTGGGGGTCCTGAGCTCGGGACCCTCCGCTATGATGTCCACGGGCCATCCTGATTGAAAGCCCCTGTCACACGCAGATATGATCTGTGTAGCCTGAGGCCGTATCCAGTTGTCTTCTGCCACAATAACATTTGTCTGTCTTTTTTTTTCCTCTCCTCCCTTGTCAAGCTCCATCTGAAATCCTGGATGTTGCAGAGCTGAAGAAGTAAGTTTCACAAGCGAGCGCCTGCCAAGATTCATTACACGGCCGAGCCGCTGGGTCATAAAGAGGCATTAATGTGAAAAAATGACTCAGAAGAGGAATGTTACTTGTAAAAATGCCAAAAAGTGGCCTCCTCCGAGGTCTCACTGACACCGAATGTCCCTCCGAATGTGCGCCCCTCGCCGGCAAATTACGGCACAGCCACAACCTGCAGAGGATATTCCTTGTAGGCCAGGGTCATCACAAAAACCGCACAGGGTGGGAAGGGAACTCCTAAATAATCCAAAATGGAACTTTTATGAAGGGTTATTGCTAAAACATGTGTCATTAATATTAATCAGTTAATGGCATCCCCTCCGGCTATTAGAATGGGGTCCTGAGCCCCCATTTTGAAGGATTTAGAGTAGAGTAAGGGTCCAGTGTGCCCACTACTACTTCATTTCGGCTTTATGACATTAATGGAGATGGCCGGCTAGAGCATCTGACAGAGCACCAATTCGTTCTGGCTTACAAGTGGAATTTGGCTCCTTTCTTTAGAACAAGTAAGTTTTCCCCCCAGTGATTCCATAAAATATTTTCTGAAAGTATTGTCTTATATGGAGACGACTTTGTGGCACAGGTCTCGGCCCTGCATGGCCCCAACATCCCGAGCAGACATAGTCTGTTCAGATTTCATTCATCTGAGACACAAAGAGTGGAAAATAGGCCAGAGGGAATGCGGTCCTTTACAGCCCCATTAAACGCTTCTCTTTCTTTTTGAAAAAACTAATAGCATTCACTACTTAAAGGCATTGTCCAGGAATAGAAAAACATGGCTGCCACCTTCTAAAAACACTGGTCTACAGGTTGTGCCTGGTATAGCAGCTCAGTTCCTTTTGAAGTGACTGGTAAAAAGCTGAAATACCTCAAACAACCTGTAGACAGGAGTGGCGCTGTTCTTACAGGGTAGCCATGTTTTTTTGTTTGGACAATCCTTCTAAATATAAGACTAAATATCACTGAAGAATACTCCTAAAATCAGCCCCCATCTGAACAATAGAGGTCCGGCTTCAGTAGGATAGCCTGCAGATTTTCCATCTTTTTAAGTGGAAGCGATGAACGTTCTCCTTTTTTGAAGTTGTGAATTCTTTAAGTCAAAGAAGTTCTCTAAAGTTAATATTTAAAGGAACTAAAAAGAAATCCGGAAACTTCTCATCTCCTTCAGGAGTGGCACAATAGAGGCCAGAAGATCAATGCTGGGGGATGTGTCCTGGGGTAAACGCCCCTTTAAAATTCCAGACCACCAGGACTGTCTGTTAGATAAGTCCCTGATTTGGGCGATTGGACCCGGTCTGATTTTGCTCGTCTATCGGCACCACCCCTCACACCCTGAACTGTAAATGATGCATCAGGGCGCACGTGCGACCAGCAGCCACATTGATCTCCTGCTAGCTGCAGTTGTGCAACCACAAGAGAATGGAGGACCCTCATTCTGAGGATTGATGGGGTCCTAGCATATATGTGATCATTTTTGTAGACCTTAAAGCTACAGACACCAAAGATTGTAATATCCGGATTCTTCCGGGATTGCTGATCATGTGCTTTTATCAAAAGGATTAAAGTTTTGACTCAAGTTTTTAATCTTTTCTCTTTCAGTGGGGAGACGGGTCTGCACCTCGCGGCGTCTCTACGTCAGCGCACCATCTGCCATTACATCGTGCAGGCAGGGGCATCACTCATGAAAACAGATCTACAGGTGGGGCCTTACTGTGGAATTTCTGGAGTGGAGAGCAAGAGAAGTGTTTTATTGATGACAATGAAGTAGTTAACAATTTTTCATCATGTATTGCCATAGTTTTCCTGGTTTTATCAGGGTCCTCCAGACAGAGATTATATCTGCAATGCATGAACGCGCCGGGTCCTCCAGACAGAGATTATATATGCAATGCATGGACGCGCCGGGTCCTCCAGAGACAGATTATAAATGCAATGCATGGACGCGCCGGGTCCTCCAGACAGAGATTATATATGCAATGCATGGACACGCCGGATCCTCCAGAGACAGATTATATATGCAATGCAGGAATGCGCCGGGTCCTCCAGAGACAGATTATAAATGCAATGCATGGAGGCGTCAGGTCCTCCAGAGCCAGATTATATATGCAATGCATGGACATGTCGGGTCCCCCAGAGACAGATTATATATGCAATGAATGGACGCGGCAGGTCCTCCAGAGACAGGTTATATATGCAATGCATGAACGCGCCGGGTCCTCCAGAGACAGATTATATATGCAATGCATGGACGCACCGGGTCCTCCAGAGACAGATTATAAATGCAATGCATGGACGCGCCGGGTCCTCCAGAGACCGATTATATATGCAATGCATGGACATGTCGGGTCCCCCAGAGACTGATTATAAATGCAATGCAGGAACGCGCCAGGTCCTCCAGAGACAGATTATAAATGCAATGCAGGAACGCGCCAGGTCCTCCAGAGACAGATTATATATGCAATGCATGAACGCGTCGGGTCCTCCAGAGACAGATTATAAATGCAATGCAGGAACGCGCCAGGTCCTCCAGAGACAGATTATATATGCAATGCAGGAACGCGCCAGGTCCTCCAGAGACAGATTATATATGCAATGCATGGACGCACCGGGTCCCCCAGAGACCGATTATATATCAAATGCAGGAACGCGCCAGGTCCTCCAGAGACAGATTATATATGCAATGCAGGAACGCGCCAGGTCCTCCAGAGACAGATTATATATGCAATGCATGGACATGTCGGGTCCCCCAGAGACCGATTATATATCAAATGCAGGAACGCGCCAGGTCCTCCAGAGACAGATTATATATGCAATGCAGGAACGCGCCAGGTCCTCCAGAGACAGATTATAAATGCAATGCATGAACGCGCCGGGTCCTCCAGAGACAGATTATATATGCAATGCAGGAACGCGCCGGGTCCTCCAGAGACAGATTATATATGCAATGCATGGACGCACCGGGTCCTCCAGAGACAGATTATAAATTATTATTATTATTATTTATTTATAGAGCACCATTAATTCCATGGTGCTGTACATGAGAAGGGGGTTACATACAAAATACGTATACAAGTTACAGTAGACAGACTAGTACAGAGGGAAGAGGGCCCTACCCTTGCGGGCTTACATAAATGCAATGCATGGACGCGCCGGGTCCTCCAGAGACCGATTATATATGCAATGCATGGACATGTCGGGTCCCCCAGAGACTGATTATAAATGCAATGCATGAACGCGTCGGGTCCTCCAGAGACCGATTATATATGCAATGCATGAACGCGCCGGGTCCTCCAGAGACAGATTATATATGCAATGCAGGAACGCGCCGGGTCCTCCAGAGACAGATTATAAATGCAATGCATGGATGCACCGGGTCCTCCAGAGACAGATTATATATGCAATGCATGAACACGCCGGGTCTTCCAGACACAGATTATATATGCAATGCAGGAATGCGCCGGGTCCTCCAGAGACAGATTATAAATGCAATGCATGGACGCACCAGGTCCTCCAGAGACAGATTATATATGCAATGCAGGAACGCGCCGGGTCCTCCAGAGACAGATTATATATGCAATGCATGGACACGCCGGGTCTTCCAGACACAGATTATATATGCAATGCAGGAACGCGCCAGGTCCTCCAGAGACAGATTATAAATGCAATGCATGGACGCACCAGGTCCTCCAGAGACAGATTATATATGCAATGCATGGACGCACCGGGTCCCCCAGAGACCGATTATATATCAAATGCAGGAACGCGCCAGGTCCTCCAGAGACAGATTATATATGCAATGCAGGAACGCGCCAGGTCCTCCAGAGACAGATTATATATGCAATGAATGGACGCGTCGGGTCCTCCAGAGACAGATTATATATGCAATGAATGGACGCGCCGGGTCCTCCCAAATACCGATTATATATGCAATGCATGGACGCGCCGGGTCCTCCAGAGACAGATTATATATGCAATCCATGGACACGCCGGGTCCTCCAGAGACAGATTATATATGCAATGCAGGAATGCGCCGGGTCCTCCAGAGCCAGATTATAAATGCAATGCATGGACGCACCAGGTCCTCCAGAGACAGATTATAAATGCAATGCAGGAACGCGCCAGGTCCTCCAGAGACAGATTATATATGCAATGCAGGAACGCGCCAGGTCCTCCAGAGACAGATTATATATGCAATGCATGGACATGTCGGGTCCCCCAGAGACCGATTATATATCAAATGCAGGAACGCGCCAGGTCCTCCAGAGACAGATTATATATGCAATGCAGGAACGCGCCAGGTCCTCCAGAGACAGATTATATATGCAATGCATGGACATGTCGGGTCCCCCAGAGACCGATTACATATCAAATGCATGGACGCGCCGGGTCCTCTAGAGACAGATTATATATGCAATGCATGGACGCGCCAGGTCCTCCAGAGACAGATTATAAATGCAATGCATGGACGCACCGGGTCCTCCAGAGACAGATTATATATGCAATCCATGGACACGCCGGGTCCTCCAGAGACAGATTATATATGCAATGCAGGAACGCGGCAGGTCCTCCAGAGACTTATTTATAAATGCAATGCATGAACGCGCCGGGTCCTCCAGAGACCGATCATATATGCAATGCATGGACGCACCGGGTCCTCCAGAGACAGATTATAAATGCAATGAATGGATACGCCGGGTCCTCCAGACACAGATTATATATGCAATGCATGGACACGCCGGGTCCACCAGAGACAGATTATATATGCAATGCAGGAACGCGCCGGGTCCTCCAGAGACAGATTATATATGCAATGCAGGAACGCGCCAGGTTGTCCAGAGACAGATTATATATGCAATGCAGGAACGCGCCGGGTCCCCCAGAGACCGATTATATATGCAATGCTTGGACGCGCCGGGTCCTCCAGAGACAGATTATATATGCAATGCATGGACGCGCCGGGTCCTCCAGAGCCAGATTATATATGCAATGCATGGACGCGCCAGGTCCTCCAGAGACAGATTATAAATGCAATGCATGGACGCACCGGGTCCTCCAGAGACAGATTATATATGCAATCCATGGACACGCCGGGTCCTCCAGAGCCAGATTATTAATGCAATGCATGGACGCGTCGGGTCCTCCAGAGACAGATTATATATGCAATGCATGAACGCGCCGGGTCCTCCAGAGCCAGATTGTAAATGCAATGCATGGACGCGCCGTGTCCACCAGAGCCAGATTATATATGCAATGCATGGACATGTCGGGTCCTCCAGAGACAGATTATATATGCAATGAATGGACGCGTCGGGTCCTCCAGAGACAGATTATATATGCAATGAATGGACGCGCCGGGTCCTCCCAAATACCGATTATATATGCAATGCATGGACGCGCCGGGTCCTCCAGAGACAGATTATATATGCAATCCATGGACACGCCGGGTCCTCCAGAGACAGATTATATATGCAGTCCATGGACACGCCGGGTCCTCCAGAGACAGATTATATATGCAATCCATGGACACGCCGGGTCCTCCAGAGACAGATTATATATGCAATCCATGGACACGCCGGGTCCTCCAGAGACAGATTATATATGCAATCCATGGACACGCCGGGTCCTCCAGAGACAGATTATATATGCAATCCATGGACACGCCGGGTCCTCCAGAGACAGATTGGAAATACAATGCATGGACGCGCAGGGTCCTCCAGAGACAGATTATATATGCAATCCATGGACGCGCCGGGTCCTCCAGAGACAGATTGGAAATACAATGCATGGACGCGCCGGGTCTTCCAGACATAGATTATAAATGCAATGCATGGACGCGCCGGGTCCTCCAGAGCCAGATTAGAAATGCAATGCATGGACGCGCCGGGTCCTCCAGAGCCAGATTAGAAAAGCAATGCATGGACGCGCCGGGTCCTCCAGAGCCAGATTAGAAAAGCAATGCATGGACGCGTCGGGTCCTCCAGAGACAGGTTTTTTTTTTCCTTGTACAGCTCCCCCCCCCTCCCTCCGTTCTGGCTGACAGAATGAAATAATCAGGCCCGGACTGTGCCACGGCTCCACCAGGCTGTGCCCCCCGGATGATGATAGGTGCTAGTGACACATCCCACCTTTAATATTTTTAATTCCTTTTTTCATCCTTTGATATTTTTGTCCGTTTTTGCATCGCCGCAGACAGACTTGTGTGGATAAATCAGGTTTGCTTATATGAAGCATTCCAGGTGCTCCACTGCTCGGGATCACATAAGGGCTCCTGGTTACACGGCAAGCTGTACCCCTTAAATCCTCTACCCCCTTCCTTCTTTGCCCCCACTAGACCGCTGCGAATACAGAGGTGCCTGGCAGGAACGGCAGATGAGGAGGGGGCGCAGAAAAGCGGGAATTGTTAGCATAGGGGTTAAGACAGAAGCTGAGGAATTCCAGACAGCTGCCGTCAGCCTCGCCGCCCCCCTCGCTCTCAGATTGCCCCCCTGCCCTGCAGCTGCAGGTTTAATGTGCATTCCTTACACCGGCTGGTCCTGGGACGGCTCCTCTAATGATGGGTCAGTGAGACGGGCTCTGCAGCCCGTCACTGTAATGGCTTGTGGCAGAGCTGTGTTACCACTGGGCGAACGCTCAGCCTTTTACACTTGATGCTTTGCCTAAAAGAAGAACCCTCCTTTAACATTTTGCAAATGGGAAGCTATTAAAGGTTATAGCGGCATTAAAGATGTTAAGAAACTTGATCAATGTTTGTCGTTCAATTATATTAATCAAAAAACCTATTCTGTGTGCACCTACAAATTACTATTAGATTCTTGAGGACCCCTCTAAGGTGCCAACATTGCATTGCATTACCTATATGTAACTGTATGATAGCTTAGAGCTGCAGCCACCACTAGGGGGAGCTCCTGCACACTGTGTTGTCATTGAGCTCAATCTGTAAACTTGCATGCAGGGAGCTACCTCTAGTGGTGACTGCATGCCGGCAGTAAGAGCAGTATTTTAGCTATAGCATTATGTAGGGGGCTTGGAGGTCTTTATAAAACAAATGGTATCTGATAATTAAAGAGAGAAATTAATAAATTGCTCAGTACAGGGTATTAGAGACATTTTTATATTATATTTGACTTCAGAAATCTTTCCCATCACAGACAAATAAAACCTAGCCTACTGGAGGTCGTCAGGTCCCAAGGTCCTTTACTGATCTCTGATTAACCCCCTGATGTCCATGGTACTCCGGAGATTAGCTTTCATCAGTCCACACATAGACACCATAGATCCAGCGCTTTCAGTCCTTCCCCCAAATTTTTCCTATTTCTGGGAATGGGATGACTCATGTTTGTTCCGAGAAATGAGTGTAAACAGGGCAGAGGGCAGCCGGCCACAACTAATAGGGGGGGCCTAAATGAGTCTAGGTACTACAGCTATCCCCTACGGCGTGACACTAAGAAAGGTGATAGGACAGAGAAGCGCTGCTTAAAAGGGTTCTCTCAACATCAAAAATAGCCAAAATTGAAACGTGCTTGTAAAAGGAGACAACTTTGCAATTTACCTCTTAAAATAAAAAAAATTCTGCTGTTAACGGAGAGGACTTAAATTTTCTCTAGTTTGTTGCCTACGTTTACCGACCACTGCTGCAGTGTATCAGCGGAGGCCGGTCTCCAAGGCAAAGGGTACAACACTTGCAAGCTCTTTGTTTTAGAGCTTGTAAACGCTGCTGTGAATCTGGCCGTGTTGCTGGATCTGACCAGCTTCACTTTCCCTACGCTTCTCCGATGATGCCGAGGCAAATCCGAAACCTAAATTGACAAATCACCAGGGATGTATTTTCTCTGCTGCAAGTAGATGAGACATAAAATCTCATGCACAATTCGGGATATAAGTATGGATGACCTATGTGAATATATGACTAGAGTTGAGCGGACTGTCAATAATCCGGGTCCGGCGGATCCGGAATCCGGCCCCATATATGTCAATGGGGAGCGGAATCCGGGGGGGGGGGTGGGAGAAGGAGGAGAGAGAAAGAGAATCGTGCACCCGGAATCCCGCGTCCGCTTCGGACTCGGATCTGCCGCTCAAACCGCGCGGATCCGGATTTTGCCGATCCGGGTCCGCTCAACACTATATATGACCTAAAAATGTTACTCCCGGCAAATCTGATACAGTGGGGCTCAATCATAAAGATACACAAATCTGTCTCTATTTGGGCCAAAAATGTTAAACGTGTGCCATGTCTTACTCCAGATATAGCATTGTTTTAGTCACCCATTTTTTAGGAATGCTCAACAAAGGCCATGGCCTACCGGAAAGTGGGCAGCTAAAGGGATTGCCCTAAATTGAGATCCCAAGCATCAAAATTGCACCACAGTTTGGCACAACCTAGTGACCCAAAGTAAGCCACGTAATAAATGATGTACTTAGTCCAGACAGTCTAAACATGCGCCAAATTTACCAAATAGGGGCAAAATGGCACCTGTTTAGATTGTGTAAGCGCGGTAGTAAATCTGACCCAATGTCTTATGTCTACTGCCGGAGATAAGTGAACGATCCTCTCCCTTCTGAAACAGAGTTGTGCCTTCTTCTTTTCTTTTTTTTTTTTTTTTTACGACAGCCAGGTCAGGGGGCGACGTCTGTGTACAGCGCTGCGGTAAATGTTCTCACTGAAACACATAAAATATACAAAAGTATAAAAACAATTGAATCTGTATTTCAGGGGGACACTCCAAAAAACCGGGCTGAGAAGGCGAAGGACTCGGAGCTAGCTGCGTACCTGGAGAACAAGCAGCACTATCAGATGATCCAGAGGGAGGATCAGGAAACGGCCGTGTAAGAAGAGGACTTTTTCCCACAAAAAAACCTTTTATTTGCTCCTTTTTTTTTTTTATTATTATTTTTAAATCCTAAACTTCCTTACCCCCTGTTCTGGGGGGAAACCTGCACCTTTCTCATCACCCCCCGTCTAACTTACAGGAAGCCTTACTTTCCATCTCCTGGAAGCCCCGCCAGGTGGACTCGGCACGTGCTGGAACCACTAGCTTCTTAATCCCGACATGTACGGAGACGCACTCAAGACCACACAAGCTGTGGCCGACCTTCAGAGACGATGGCTGTATCTTAAGTAACTTCACCCCATTTGCGATTTGCTTCCATGGTAGATACTTTCTTCTTCCTCTAGCGACCTGCTCACTGTGCTTAGCCCCGCGGTAGCTGTATTTTTGGATTCCCTCGTGTCCGGCTATTTAGGGCCCGTAGGCCGCGCTGTCCTCTTGCTCGTGTCTGAATATTTCTGTCGGATCCCCTTGGGCACACGACTGCCCTGATCTTGCACATATGGTCTCCGCAGCCGGGGCTAGTTTACATGCGTTCTTGACGTTCACCTCTCATACGACGGCTCTCGTCGATTTTATTTTTTCTCTGTAAAGATGTATCTGATGTTTTATTTTTTTCATTTTTTTTTTTTAATCCACATTAGTTGTGTGCCGTGTAGAAATGTATATACATATGTTCATGTCGTAGAACAGTGCGTCCTGCCTTTTCCGCAGATACTACCTTATTTATCAACCTGGTATCAGTAGACTTGTGAATTCGAGCAGGAGTAAAAAAAAATTTTTTTTTAAATATATTTTTTATTTTGTACATAAAATGTGCGACTTGTTCATGTCCAGGGTGTTATTGAAGTGTTTACACTGGATCGTAACGTCATCATGGTGTAAGCCATTGCTTGGTGTTCAGCATAACCCGTCAGTATAGTTCTGTCGACCCTGGTTCATTAATTTCATCCATTTATGCTTATGGCGGTCATTTTGAAGCCCTTCATGTTGGGAAATCCTGGCACAAGGACAATCGCTCACCCAAAGCGTGGCTTCGGCCTAGTAGTGACTGATTGCGTGCATCGGCCCAGAAAATTGCAGCCTGTGATAGGTGTGGGTTTATGGGTTCGGCGCAGGAGCCGTGTTGTGTATTTCTCACAGACGTCATGTTCAGTGTGATTTTAGTTATTTTATTTAACTTATTTCTTTTATTGTTGTTTTAATTCATCATTATGTACTGAGATTAGAGCGAAACCTCTGACACGACCGGATCCCGATCAACTCCGGACTTTATTTTCCACAATCTCTGTTGCTCGACAATCATAGATATACGTTAATTGTGAGGGCGAGTTGCCCTCAATCTCCAGGGTCACATATGGATCTGTATACAATCCGAAATTGTGAGGTTTTTTTGCTTTTTTTTGGAACTCCACCTCCGTCCTTAGCACTTTACCGTTAGAGTGCGCAAATTCAAAGCAATATGTCTGCGGTACGCAGAATGAAGTGCATTGAACCTGAATGTCTAATGTCCAGTGAACTGATCTCATGACCACCAACCAACCCACCGTTTGTGCGTTTCATGGCCATTCAGACCGGAAATGTTTTTGATTTATTTTTTTAAAATGGTGTTTTTGTATCATTTTGTCTTTTCATGCAGTCAGGTATGAAGTAGGCCAACTTCACACTGCGTTGTGATCTCCGTACAGTGGTCCCACCAGGGCTTTTGTCCGAATCCCCCTGCAAAACGTATTTTGGACTCATGCGCTGATTGGGCCATTGACTATAATGGTGCAGAGGGAGTCACCTTGTGCTCTGTTATGCACCATTTTCCATCAGGTGGACATAGTAGACTACATCTTGGTGTCCGCCTGCAGAAAGCGTATACTCCTGAAAATGGTGCAAGACAGAGCATACACTGACTTCCTCTGCACCATTATAGTCAATGGCACCGTCAGCGCATGCATCCGAAATCTGTTTTGCGGGGGAATTCAGATGGATGGGACATAACGGAAGTCAGAACGCAATGTGAAAGGGCCCTAAGAAAAAAGTGGAGCTTATATATGGAAATCGAAGCAAAAAGGTGGTGTTGCTCATAGTAACCGACTAGTTCCCAAAATTCCTGGACTTAGGTTCCACCCGTCCCAACAACAACCACCTGGGGTTTACATAAACTATGCCCCATTTTGGGCTGGTCTGGTAAATCTGGGACAGTTGGCCATTTTTTTTGTGTAACCTATACTGGCCGCATCTCCGGAAAAAGGGGAGACACATTTTTTGCTACAGTCCTAGAGCGAGGCATAGAGGGACGGGTAATAGATATGGACTTGAAAAGGGAACGTGGTCTTGTGGTGATTTTTGGCCTCGCACAAGATGCCAACCGAGCAAAGGTGGCAAGTACAGTGTAACTCAGAAAAAGAAGGACTTCATCTTATCGGTTACTATGAACTACGGGTCTATTTTCCTCTTGACTTTTTGGCATAGATCTGTGGTAAACACAATCAGGCTGCAGCCAAAATGTAGGCCTGAAACTAGTACAGTCACCAAGGAGTCTCGCCCATAGCAACCAATCAGACTGCAGCTTACATTTAGCCTGTACAGGTCGGATAGTGAATGAGGAAATCTGATTGGTTGCTATGGGCGACTGCGCCACCTCATTTTTAAATTGTGGGCCCAGCATGGTGGTCGATGCACTAGAACAACGTGGTCTCATGTATTTTAGAGAGAAATCTAATTTTCATTGCTATTAAAGAAAAGTATATATTTTATTGTAAAGAGAAAATATGACTGTCACTTTTATTACATATTACAGGGTAATTGCCCCCGGATGTTATAGTATTCACGTGTACTTGTTGCCCACACAAAATTGGGGGAGCCATTTTGTGGGAAGTCATAATGTCGTTATTCAGAGGTAATGTAAGGGCTCACAACATATACAAAAATACTAGAGCATGTGCGCCAATCTCCCCAAAGTCATCTAGTCGACCAACCCAGCGGGTACGCCTGGTAAGTTATTAGGAAGCCCATGTTATGCTCCACACCACATGACCAACTATATAGCAGTTATATAACGGACACCGGAGCGGAAGAGCAAAGCACATGTGCCGCTGCTTAGCTGGGGTAAATGTGGGTAATGAGGGGAACCCCTTTAATGGAGCTTTTCATTGTCCCCCCTTTAGTTCTGCCGTACAGCAACACATGCAAACGTATTCTGTGCATGCGCAAAATTAGTTCAGATTCACAACGGCGCATGCACGGTACAATATTGGGCAATGAATGTGCTCGAAAGGCTCTTTAAGGGAACCTTTATTGGAACTTACATTGGTGGCCTGTTTTTAATCATACCCATAGTAAAATAAGGCTGTCCCTACACTGCAGTACTGACACTTCCCAACGGCTTCACCCACTCATGCAAGGTGGGTTCCAGCTGTATTATACAGCTGATTCCCCACCCCGAATTGCAAGACGAGGGAGCGGCGTCCTCCCTGAGGGTCTTCATAGGAGATTGCTAAAATTACTAAATTACAATACACAGGTCCAGAAAAAAATAAAGTCAGAGATTAAAAAAATAATAATTTTTATATATATATGTGTGTGTGTATATATATGTGTATATACACACACATATATATAAAAATTATTATTTTTTATATAATATATATATATAATATATAGTGTGTGTGATATATATATATATATATATATACACATACACACTATATATATATATATATATATATATATATATATATATATATATATATATATATATATATATATATATATATATAAACACACATATATATAACACGCATTTTTATCTTTTTTATTTCTTTTATTATTATTTATTTTTTTTCTTAATTTAAAACAATTCCCTCAGCTTAATTTTTTTTTTTTAGTCATCTAATTTCACTAAGAAAATAGAGCAGGTCACGCTTCCCCCAATTTAGTGCCAAACAAACCTCCATCGCTTCCTGAAGAAAAAAAAAAAAAGCCCTGACACAACAGTTTTTTGGGTTTTTTTAACTATTTTTTTGGTTTTTTTACCTTTTTGAAAGACCCATAATTTTTTTTAATATTCTAAACCGTATAATAACTTATTTTTTTTTAATAAAATAATAAAACTAAATAAATCGGGTATCACCGTAATAATTTACACAGCATATTAAAGTTAATTAATAGTCATTTTTTCCGCACCATGGTAGCAGTATAAAAAGAAAAAAAATGGGGGTTTTTTTATGCATTTTACACAACAAGCTAAATAAATATTTTCTATTGCATTTCAGTACAATGTACTGTAAATTACATGGTGGCATTTAAAACAATTTGCAACAATTTTGTTTGCAACAAAACATAGGAAAAAAACCCTCTCCCCCGCCTTCCAAGTGCCAGAACTTTTAAAGCAAAAACAGTAAATGGTTGCGGTGGATAAAGGGTTAAAATATGAACTTGTGCTTATTATTATGGCCCACAAAATGGCTGCCTCCATCATGTTGGGCATCAAGTCCACTTTGTCCAGATGTCAGGAGACACGAAGCACACGGACTCTGCCGTTATTCCGTATTGTGACGTTTTACTGTTACAGCTGTTTTGTTTCTCGGGGTGCTGGATGGGGGGATTAATCCCACTAACTCTGCCCCCGTCCTCTTATCGTGTCCTCATCACCGTGTGTGCGCAATACTGGGTTTCTGTATCAGAACATGAGTGTGACCTCTGTTTTTATAGCAGTCGTGTTAGTGATTGTCTCACTCTCGCCACCATCGCACTCGCGTTGCGTTCGCCTCCGCTCTCCTTCCGGGGAGATGGCGGCGGCAGCATACCACTTGTCACAACTACGTATTGTTTTCTTGCCATTGAAATAAAATATTTACGTATTAACATTGTGGTCTGCTGCATTTTTACTTGTTTTTTCCAGGTATTCTTAAATTGGTTGTCCAGTTGATGATTTTTCCAGCAGATTTTTTTTTTCCTTTTTAAAGGGTTAAAAAGAAGGTAAACTAGTAATATTCCTCAATAGTGATGAGCGAGCATGCTTGGCACTGCTCCATACTCAATCGAGCATCGGGGTGCTCGGCACTGCTCAGTACTTGATCGAAAATTACAGGTGTTCTATTGCCATGATCGAGACCCCACCCCGCATGTTTCGTAGCGGTGTTTCAGCCACTAAACATGCAGTGATTGCCTGTCAATCACGGTAATGCCATATCCATGCTGGCTATGGGCATTACAATGATTGGCCAGCTGCATCACATAATCAGGTCTTGCATGAAACCCGGAGGTGTGATGATCAGCACACTGCAGTTCAGGGAGAGTTGATGGGAGCTTAGATTAGAGCAGATATATAAGCAGGGTTTATACACTTGCACTCTTTAGTGGCTTTTATGTGACACTAAAGTGTGTTTTTTTTTAGCCTGGTTTAATTTAATAAATAATTTTAAAAAATGGTCTGAGGTTCCCACCATTCTTGATAATACCAGCCACGGCTTTACCCTGGTTGTTTATCAGGCTGAGAAGGCCCATGGCTATTGGACCCTTCCCAGCCTAAAAATGGCAGACCGCAGCCACCCCAGAAGAGGCGCATCCATTATTTGCTTCAGTTTTGGCACTTCGCCCCAGGTGTTCCCGATTTGACCTGGTGTGGGTGCAATTGTGGCAATATTTTTCGGGGTTAATGTCAGCTGTGAATTGACTGCCAGCATCAATCCCAGGAGTTGGTAATCGAGAGGAGTCTATCAATCACCTCCATTACTAACCCAGTAATTGTAAAGTTAAAAAACACACACACAGGAAAAATATAAAATAGTTGAACAAAGACTCCCCCGTACTATCCCTTGTGTTCACCAATTTATGAGAAAACAAAACAAGTATGAAGATCCAGCGTAATCCATTGTGTAGTGCTCCCACAATGTTCCTCAAATCCGTATTTCAACCTATGAAACCTTGTTCAGAGAATGAGGCAACATACGGGACTCCCGGTCTGCGCCAGACCCAGAATTTCTCATATTCAGTGACGTCAGTAACTGTGACCTCACTGCATGTGAGTAATTCTTTGTCTGGGAGTGACCTATGGAGCCTCATTCTCTGACCTACGCGCCATAAGTTGAAATACGGATTTGGGGGATATCTTGGGCCTGCTACACAATGGCTTACGTCAGACCTTTGTTTTTATTCCTTTTTTTTTTTTAATAAATTGGTGAACGAGGGATCGTGTGGGGGAATCTTTATTCCAATAGACGTTTTTCCTGTATATGTGTTTTTTAATTTTAGACTTACTTGGTTAGTATTGGGGGTGTCTGATAGCAGCGCCACTATAGTTTAAACCTCGTGGCTCCCGTCTCGTGTGTACGGTTGAAAAAGGTCGAATGACCGAAATGTCAAATATGTAAACAGGCGCCACATTACCCTTCAATAAAGCCAAATTTCGATTACTAATTTGAGTGCCGGATTCTTTTCCTCACATTTCCAGTAAGGGTGCACTGAAGAGCACAAATGTAAAGCACACACAGAAGTAAGGGCAGGGTTCCTCTGACTTCGAAAAAAAAATTTGATGATACAAAAACAGCTGTGCTGTAAATCCAATACATCACGTTGTTGGCCATGTGGTTCTGGGCTTACTGACAGTATCTGCCAGTAAATGGCGTCTTCGGATAGTACCATAGATCCCGTCTTGTCTACTGCAGCCCTTACTTGACCTATTTATAACTCTGGTTTTGGACTTGGATCAGTTCATTCTGAGCCACTTGGAGTCTATCCCGGATTTCTAAGGAAAATTTCACAATGAATTTTAAAATAACAGACTAAAAACAGGGTGAAGACTGCGCTTCATAGTATTGAGCATTCTGATGGACATAAACGGGCTCAAATTGTGTGTGCCACATGTATCTGTCACGCCCCTGGACTATCAGGTGGTCACAGGGTACTGCACAAGCTGCCCATCCGTGCAGTATTCCAAGTCCCTCATGGTTCTGGGTCCCTATCTTATTGGTGTTGCAGCCAACAGCAAATCAAATCCTAGATATACCCTGAACCACACCCACCAGGCACACCAGTGGACGGCTTGAGTGGAACAGAGTCGCCCACCTTGGGGGGTCAGGGAGGGGAGGTGAGTAGAGTCATCAGTCTGTCAGTGAGTGGAGAGTTGGGAAGTAGCCCTCGAGCTGTGAGGAGCTCAGAGGAGTTTGGGAGTGGTGGCTCCCAAGAGAAACTGTCTAAGTTGCAGACGGTGGTCTGGACCTAGAGGAGTCGGACCCCCGGTCGCAGGGGATTGTGGCTAGGTGCCTGCACCTGTCAAGGAGGAGGGTCAGCAGCCTGGGACTGTCACCGATCCAGGACCGAAGGCACGGCGGGGTACACGGACCCTAGGTCGGGGAGCTTCAGGTAACCCGACAATTCACCTGAGGAGAACGGAGCCTTTATGATGTTCCCACCCACTTCAGAATCGGAGCACTAGTGCAACGAGGGGGATAGGGCCTTCCAACCAAAACGGTCCAGAAAATCCCAAGCGTGAGCCCTGAGAGCAGGCTCCCACACTTAGCCGCAGTGGGGAGCGGGGCCCGGCAAGTTTCAGACTACTGGGCCACTACGTTGAAGTTAAACTTAGTGCCAGGAGGCCAGCCACGGATCACCAGGCAACACCATAGGGGACGGGACCAGGGCGTGCTCCCCTTAAGCGGCAGCGATACCCTGAGATTTGGTTTATCCGGTTTCCAGCGTCTGCCTATTGACTGAGTGAGTACCTGAGTGACCCTGCATCCCACCGAGTCCCGGGGCCTTCCCCTACCTGTGGAGGGCGACAACACCTTAGCTACCCTACTCCGTCACCCCGGGTACTCCCAACGGCAGCGCCGGTACTCCCAATTACCATACACCACGGGTAGCGACATGAACTATCTCTCCCCTGTAAATACCACCCTTCTTTATTCGTGGCTCGAGGGTCTCCGCACCCGGGGGCTAGGGGCCGCACTCGAATGATCACCCCCGGATCCGAGCAGTTCGGACCACTGCAGGGGCGGCACATATCTTTCCTGCAAAAAAAAATATATAAATAAATTAAAACAAAAAAATTAAAAAAAATAAATAAAAATATATATACATACACACTGTATATATTTGTGTATGTATGGAAGATTTGGATTAAGTACCATAAAGCAAGGGCTAAACAAGATTGTGAGGTTATACAATGCTGCAGTGCAGAAAGCACCACACACTATTGCTGTGACCACATGCCCCCCCATTGTGCTGGACATTGGACGCTAAGGTGTGCACTAATGGATCACCAACTCTACGTAGCTCCAGTGGGGAGTACGGAGAATGAAATAATGGAACCACCACCATCTTCCTGTCCCAATGTAATGTACAAATGATTCAACTTTATCCTATAATACGTTTTCCAGAAATTCAAGATGGAAATTTACAATAACCCCAAAGACCATTTGCACCAATAGAAAGGAGCTTTTTGGGATTTTTCTTTTTGGTGTTCACTTTTTGAATTGAGGTTTTGATATTTGTGTAGATTGAAATTGGATTTGCACCATGATGTTGAGTGATGAAGCTGTCAGGGCATGCTGAGAGTTGTAGTTTCCAATAGCTAGGTTGTCTTTGAAGGTTGCGAATGCTTTCCAGGCTATTGGCTGCATGACCAGTCATCTGTTAGCTCCTTGAATGTCTACATCTCTGTTCACATCAGCGCTAGTCTCTTCTGAGATGTAGCAAAAGCAAGACAATGACAGACACCAATTGTCCTCTAGTGGCCGTCTGTCGCTAGTGTGGAAGTACAGTTAGGTCCAGAAATATTTGGACAGTGACACAAGTTTTGTTATTTTAGCTGTTTACAAAAACATGTTCAGAAATACAATTATATATATAATATGGGCTGAAAGTGCACACTCCCAGCTGCAATATGAGAGTTTTCACATCCAAATCGGAGAAAGGGTTTAGGAATCATAGCTCTGTAATGCATAGCCTCCTCTTTTTCAAGGGACCAAAAGTAATTGGACAAGGGACTCTAAGGGCTGCAATTAACAATGAAGGCGTCTCCCTCGTTAACCTGTAATCAATGAAGTAGTTAAAAGGTCTGGGGTTGATTACAGGTGTGTGGTTTTGCATTTGGAAGCTGTTGCTGTGACCAGACAACATGCGGTCTAAGGAACTCTCAATTGAGGTGAAGCAGAACATCCTGAGGCTGAAAAAAAAGAAAAAATCCATCAGAGAGATAGCAGACATGCTTGGAGTAGCAAAATCAACAGTCGGGTACATTCTGAGAAAAAAGGAATTGACTGGTGAGCTTGGGAACTCAAAAAGGCCTGGGCGTCCACGGATGACAACAGTGGTGGATGATCGCCGCATACTTTCTTTGGTGAAGAAGAACCCGTTCACAACATCAACTGAAGTCCAGAACACTGTCAGTGAAGTAGGTGTATCTGTCTCTAAGTCAACAGTAAAGAGAAGACTCCATGAAAGTAAATACAAAGGGTTCACATCTAGATGCAAACCATTCATCAATTCCAAAAATAGACAGGCCAGAGTTACATTTGCTGAAAAACACCTCATGAAGCCAGCTCAGTTCTGGAAAAGTATTCTATGGACAGATGAGACCAAGATCAACCTGTACCAGAATGATGGGAAGAAAAAAGTTTGGAGAAGAAAGGGAACGACACATGATCCAAGGCACACCACATCCTCTGTAAAACATGGTGGAGGCAACGTGATGGCATGGGCATGCATGGCTTTCAATGGCACTGGGTCACTTGTGTTTATTGATGACATAACAGCAGACAAGAGTAGCCGGATGAATTCTGAAGTGTACCGGGATATACTTTCAGCCCAGATTCAGCCAAATGCCGCAAAGTTGATCGGACGGTGCTTCATAATACAGATGGACAATGACCCCAAGCATACAGCCAAAGCTACCCAGGAGTTCATGAGTGCAAAAAAGTGGAACATTCTGCAATGGCCAAGTCAATCACCAGATCTTAACCCAATTGAGCATGCATTTCACTTGCTCAAATCCAGACTTAAGACGGAAAGACCCACAAACAAGCAAGACCTGAAGGCTGCGGCTGTAAAGGCCTGGCAAAGCATTAAGAAGGAGGAAACCCAGCGTTTGGTGATGCCCATGGGTTCCAGACTTAAGGCAGTGATTGCCTCCAAAGGATTCGCAACAAAATATTGAAAATAAAAAATATTTTGTTTGGGTTTGGTTTATTTGTCCAATTACTTTTGACCTCCTAAAATCTGGAGTGTTTGTAAAGAAATGTGACAATTCCTACAATTTCTATCAGATATTTTTGTTCAAACCTTCAAATTAAACGTTACAATCTGCACTTGAATTCTGTTGTAGAGGTTTCATTTCAAATCCAATGTGGTGGCATGCAGAGCCCAACTCGCCAAAATTGTGTCACTGTCCAAATATTTCTGGACCTAACTGTATACATAACCTCAACTGCAAAGTGAACAGTAAGTGGATCAGCACTGTGTCGTACAGTAGCAAAAGAACAAAAATGATTGACGCCAACAACACCGGCCAAACCTTATCGACTAAGGGCCGTCTTCCATGGTCTTTGGAATCTGCAACTAAAGGTCCCGTTACACGCAACGACATTGCTAACGAGATATCGCTGGGGTTACGGAATTCGTGATGCACATCTGGCGTCGTTAGCGGTGTCGTTGCGTGTGACACCTACGAGCGACCGCTAACGATCCGAAAAACGGCAAGAATCGTTGATTGTTGACATGTCGTTCCTTTCCCAAATATTATTGCTCATTTTGGACGCAGGTTGTTCGTCGTTCCTGAGGCAGCAGACATCGCTACGTGTGACACCGCGGGAACGACGAACAACAGCGTACCTGCGTCGTCCTATAACGAGGTGGGAGTGACGTTAATGCGGCTGCTCTCCGCCCTTTTGCTTCTATTGGTGGGCCGCTGTGTGACGTCGCTGTGACCCTGCACGAACCGCCCCCTTAAAAAAGAGGTGGTTCGCCAACAGCGACGTCGCTAGGAATGGAAGTATGTGTGACGCGTACTAGCAATATTGTTCGCCACGTGCAGCGATTTGCCCGTTATGCACGCACAACGGGGGCGGGTGCGATCGCTAGTTATGTCACAGCGTGTAAAGTGGCCTTAAGCCTTCAACACAGAAGTGAACACAGCCTAAAACCCACAGGCAAACTGAACAAGTGCAATTGTGTCCTCCACATTTTCCAGCCTAATCAGACTCCATCTTGCACACTCCCTGGGCCCTTGTGTCCTCTCTGAAGCAAATATTGAGAAATTGATTCCTCCACAGCCATCTTTTCAAACCTTCGAGAGACCGTGAGCAATTTTGGTTGAACATTGGACCTTTAAACCCTCGGGGCTTCTACATATTCTCTAGACCGCATGAGTCATTCTGTCAGACACGATCATACGCCCTATTGAGAAATCTTCAAAACCCTCCACTTTTGTTTCTTTACCGGATAATGCTACAGCTGAGAAACATTGGCGCCCTTTCACACTCCGCCGCGCCATTGTCCTCGCCAGCTCTGCTCATTTGCCGTCCATGGATCACACTACTTGTTGCAGAGAATCAGAACTAAAATAAGCTGCCAAACCTTCTGCTAATTACTATTTTTATATTTTTCATCTTTGTTTTTTTTTTACTCTTCATTTGTAGATTAGAATAAGACATAAATGACTTTGCTGCATTGCGACAGTGAAGTGTGTGGGGTCTGCTCCGCGGGACCTCTTTTATGGGGTCATTGCTCGCCACCTTCTGTGTGAGCAGACTCTTAATTTGAGCGATTATTAAACATGGCCGTGTTCATTCCTCTTCCAGCGTGCACCTGGAGATCAAACTTTGATCCCAGCTATTATGTAGATTGCCGTTCTTTGTAATTAGCCTCTCTGCTATGATAGTTAGAAAATCGGCTGCTGCAAAAATTCCTCTACAGATTTGCAATCATTATACATGAGTATATAAAACTGTATTCGGAATTGTTCTAGCAAAAAAGCCTTTTGGGGTCCTTTAAAAGCTTTATTCACTACTAACCAAGATAACCCCTATCCATCTTGCTGATTGCTGATGGTGCAACTGCTAAACCCTGCACCAGGTCTAAGAAAGTGTCTCTAAAATGCCCCATTAAAGTGGAGGCATCACCGACGATTTCATTGTCTATGGGACTGCTGTACAAGATGTTATCTCTGGTGGTACCATCCCTCCATTCTAATGGGATCATCGTCGTTCCTGAGAACTGGGCTCTGAAATGCCCCAAGGTTGGACGCTCAGTGATCAGTTTATCACCTATTCTGTGGATAGATAATAAAGGTTTATTCCCAACTGGGAACATTATGGGATCAGGCCCGGTGTCACACTAGGTATGGAGTAGTACCAAGTGAAAGGGAAGGTAAGGAAATCCTGTGTCTAAGGAATGGGGAGATGGTGACCCCCTGACCAAACCTATCGCTGGGCCCTGGTTCCCCACACCACCCTAGATAGGTTCTGCACCTATGCGCCGATCCGGATACCTCACCATGGCTGACCATGAAATAGGCCCTAGGTTGGAAGCGGATGGGAATAAGCATTTAGTCAACCCCACTAAGCTCTAAAGAAGACACAGGGAACGCAAACAGGGGAAAGTGAACGAACAACTTATCTCCAGATGACTCAGGGAAAGGAACTGCAGACAACAAGTTTCTCCAGATGAATACAAGCCGACTGCTTGCACTGAAGACTTGTTAAGGGTATTAGACCTCTCAGCAGCATAGAGTATGGGGAAATAAGGTTATATAGACACCAAGGGAAGTGCTGATGAAAAATAGCTGAAAGGCTGAGGAACTACGCAGGGCCCTAAAGGGAAAGAGATTAAAACCAAGCAGAGGAGATACACAGGATACAAAATACAACAAACAGGAATAATAGAAGGTCTGGGAGTAGTTTGCACAGCCTAATGCTGTGACCTTCTATAGCCAGACACCATAGGACTGTCTGTCCTCGTGACACCCGGTTGCTACTTTTGCTTTTCCTCTTGATGCTAGAAATTTCCATCCTAAGCCAAGTACATGGTTTAAAATATGGCAACTTTGATTTATCAAAACTGGGCATCCCAGACTGTGCAGACAATTACACCTAATCCAGGGGTTTCTGCCTTGAAATATTATGGCATCCCCTTATGATTGTTTGTTTTTAATTGGAGAACACAGGACGGTGCCTGGGATCTGCATTCAGAATAAACTATTCATTGATTTCACTGATTAGAAATGCAAATTCCCTGACAAAGAGCATGACTGTAGCACATGGTCACAATTATCACTCTGTCATTTGCATATTGACAAGGGCTGGAATGTTCTCACCAGGTGGAAGTACAAATGAAGCTAATCATGGCTATGAATAGAGAGCAGTGCTGCGGGGTCAGGCCTTTTGTAAGGGTCATTGAGTGCCGTTTTTTGGGAACATTTGGCAGTTTTTGTTTAGGACCACCTGTCGCGTGCTGCGGTATGCCTCTGATGTTCAGGGGGATGTAGAGCTCTGATGTCACTAACAGCTAATGACATCATGAAAATGTTTGAAACTTATGGAATAGGGGACAGGGAGTTTATACTGTGTATATGAGCCCCTATAAATTCAGATTTAGGGCTGACATTGGTGGTGGTGACC
>NC_134362.1:12897415-13023313 GCF_048569485.1 Anomaloglossus baeobatrachus | reverse complement strand
ACAGCACGGACGGCCGCTCCCTGCACGCAGTCTGTCCCGCACAGCACGGCCGCTCCCTGCACGCAGTCTGTCCCGCACAGCACGGCCGGCGTCCCTGCACGCAGTCTGTCCCGCACAGCATGGCCGCTCCCTGCACGCAGTCTGTCCCGCACAGCACGGCCCGCTCCCTGCACGCAGTCTGTCCCGCCCGGCCCGGCCGCTCCCTGCACGCAGTCTGTCCCGCCCGGCCCGGCCGCTCCCTGCACGCAGTCTGTCCCGCACAGCACGGCCGCTTCCCTGCACGCAGTCTGTCCCGCACAGGCACGGCCGCTCCCTGCACGCAGTCTGTCCCGCACAGCACGGCCGCTCCCTGCACGCAGTCTGTCCCGCACAGCATGGCCCGCTCCCTGCACGCAGTCTGTCCCGCACAGCACGGCCGCTCCCTGCACGCAGTCTGTCCCGCCCGGCCGCTCCCTGCACGCAGCCTGTCCCGCACAGCACGGCCGCTCTTGACCACACAACCCCAGCTCTACTCTGTGGATGGTGACCCTACAACATAGTTCTGGGAAAACCTGGAGCTGCAACTCAAAATGATCAGCCACTATGGTGCATCCAATGCAAGGATATAGAGGCCTTTCACAGAAAACCCCTGTAAACCATCAACAGGATGCATTATTACTTCCACCAGTACAGGTTACACTGGTATTAGGGACTGGTGGGAAGCAGCAGAGCTCTGCAGGCGGTCTGTCCTCCCTATCAGATGCTGCGCCAGGTCGTCACTGCCTTAAAACCACAGCTACATCGGCTCAGAAGTGGCACTTAAGCAGTTAAGGATGTGCTAGAAATCTGAGGAGCTATTTCTGCTCACAAAGGATCTGCAGGTGCTCCGACACAAAGACGAAACGTCCTGCCTCGCTGCAAAGAGCCGGCCGCCACCGCGAGCTGCTGAGCGAGGAGAAAGGCCGGCTCCTAAACCCGTGTCAGCGCCCTGCAGTCTACATATCAAAGCTTGGCTCTGCCAGAACCCGCGCAAATGTACCGACAGCGGCGGATCTAGTCTCTGCTACAGCGGCGGATCTAGTCTCTGCTACAGCGGCGGATCTAGTCTCTGCTACAGCGGCGGACCTAGTCTCTGCTCCGGAAGAGTGCGGCACATCCCCCGTAAACACACACAAGAAGCGCACAACTTCAGAAAAGAGGAGTGATAAAAAAAATGGAACCACAAAGGCTCCATTGTGGAGAGCGCAGAATACGGAGACCTCGCAGGGAGAAGCGTCGCCAATCACGAGGCAATTAGTGTCCCCCGTATTAAATGCAAGGGCTCCTGGGACGGATGATGGCGCTGGTGGCCCCCTAATATTCTCTTCCAATGCTTGGCTTATATGACGAGTAGGGGTTGTCCTATAAGTACCATATCATTGCACATGATAGATGATCTCTGGGGGTCTCACCGCTCTGATCTTTAGACTGGGGGGGGGGGGGTGTGTCACAAAATGCCCTGTGTGAGCAGAGCAGTACTGAGCATGTGCAGACACTGCACCATTCACTGTCTGCAGGAGAATGGTCGCACATGCTCAATAGTGCACCGCTCCTGTAACTACAAGAAGAATCAGGAGAAGTTTTTGTAAACCGATCAATATCTTATTGATTAGAAGTCTTAGTAATTTGCCATCGGCGCTTGTAACGAGACCACCCCTTTAAATGTCTGATGATGGTTCTGTCAAGGGTGGAATTTGGGTGAAGACTGCTAATGGAGTCTTCGTTTGGGATATCCACAGACTGTGCAGTATTAGCTGTATACCAGTGCCGATATATCAATGTATCAGACAATGAATACATAAGACATGTTCTCCATGAGCCAGCATCACCAACTGAACTTGTGTATTGCAAGACACCCAATTATACAGTTTGCATCTCTAACCTTGAAGCTAGAACAAGGGAGTAAGGAGTATTTCACTCCCTATTTTCTCCCAGCACATTGTTTGTTTCTTGTACATTCTGTGTGAAAGCTACTGAAGACTTTGCAGCTTCACATTCTGGCTTTATTATCTTTGGTTAACGCCTTCATGACCATACAGCTTAGAATTATATTATGGGTCTATGCGATGGCTACATAGACAGACAGATAATTATGCATCTACATCTACATTTTGATTATTTATATACACAGATATTCTTATTACGTTTGAACAAACTATAGCTCAGGCGACCTCCACAGTTAAACCCCTGTAAAACACTTTTTGGCTGAAAATTGCTCACCTGACATATCACCAATGATTGCACTCAGATTCCCAAAAGAGGGGAGACATTTTATTTGGGGGGGCTTAAATAGGAGATGAGCCACAAGTCTCTATCCTAAATATGAAGACGCACATCTGTGTCCCGGTCCGAGCACAGACCGTCCGCGTGTCACCCCCCTCCTCACAGAACGTCAATGCTCGGACAGTGACATGTGTGAATGCCGCCTATCAAGGGTCTTAAAGGGATTTGTCATTAATTAAAGGGGGTTGCTCTAACAAATATCTAAGGCAGGGCTCCCCTCTAGGAGTTAGAATAGGGGACGAGGGTGGGCTCATATTTCAGTTTCCGCCATGTGAAGCTATTTGTCTGATGCCAGGGCAGTCAGAGAGGCCGGAGTGATGGCGATCAGGTGATCGATGGTCTGGCTCTATGTACACACATGTAAATACAGATGCGTTTCTGGGCTGACACCTGATAGCTGGCTTTATCCGTCTACAATTACCGCAGCCATTCCGCGAGCGCGGTCCTGGGACGCGGCTCACAAGGAGGTGATAAATCGCTGTCATGTTTACCGCGCAGATAAAATAAATAAAAGCCTTTGCTGTAATGCGATGAGACGCGGAGGACGGCTCCGGGATAAGAGAATTTGATTATTTTTGCGTGTCCCTATTATATCAGGATTACAGATTACAGGAGAGGAGACGCTCGCTGGGGGTGGAATATATAAATACTGAACACACGGGGAACTCATTTGTTACCAGCGTTTCTCCGGCCTCGCACCATTTCTATTATACGCCAACCTATTTACAGGCCAGGAATAGTAGTGTCACCCGGGGCTCAGCAGGGGGCAGACATGAGGGGGCTCCTTACTCAAAATCCTCGAACTCCAAGTCTCCGGTCTCTACAGCCCCTTGTCCCTCGCTGGAGGACGGCGCGGAGGCCGAGGATCGGAGCCGGTTCTGCTGGTACCGCATAGAGCGTTGTCGGATGCTGTCCCTCCGCGACAGGTACTGAATCATCCGTTGTGCGTAATAGGCGGCTGGTGATAACCTGCGAGGGGGGCGAGAAATGACGTCAGTATCACGGCATACCCCGGCGTCATCCTGCCTGACACCCCCCCCCCCTTCCCCCTCCTCTGCCGACAGGTCCGTTGTGTAAAGTAAGATCTGGAGCAGAACTGCTTTACGTTGCTCCTCCTGGAAATTAATGTACACACCGACAACTGGGCGTTTCCATTTCACTTGTTAATGTGTCCTCAGAGGATCAATATGTAGAGGCAAATAAGGGGTGAAATGGAAAAACCCAGCTGTAAATTCATCCATCAATTTCCAGGAGGCATAACAGAGGGATAAACAAAAAAAAAACACACACACACACACACACACACACACACACACACAATGCCGCACAAATGTCATTTCATGGTCCAGAGGCTCCTATAGAAACCCTATAGCCTGATGTGCGTCCTGATCCAACATGCGCAACATTTATTAAGGCGTGTCGTGGGTTTCACCTGCTGCGCAGCACAGAGGTCATTGACCGGAGAACATTTCTGCTTTCATTTATACCACTTGTGACTAATCATGGTGAATCTGCCGCCCTAACGACTTATTCCCCGCCTGCTTTTAATTATATAGCAGCGCCCTGCAAACGGACAAAGTCTACGGTGAATTACGAGAGAAGAGCTGATCGATTACCGACCAGAATCCTGCCAATCTGTGGCCCTGAGAACCTCCTCCTAACAGCCAGTATCCTGGGCATCTACTGTAAAGAGATGTTTAATGGAGAGGGGAGAGGCTCCTGCTGCAGCCACACACAGGACAGTGAGGGAGGACACGGCTGATCTGCCAACAATGAAGATTTCTTTACAGATGTCTCAGTGAGGGCAGATTAAAATCAGATTTTTTTTTTTATGTGTCTCGGCTTTTGGCGGTCCTGTTTCCTGATGGGCAGCGGAGTGTATCTGACAATAGAGGGTGCCGCCTAATATGTAGGATACAGAAAGCCTTACCTGGCCGGATCGGGGTAAATGGGATGCTCTCGGGATCCAGTGCCATCATAGCGGGACAGCGAGATCAGGGAGGACTCCAGAAGCCGCCTACAAGACAAGAGAGAGATTACTCTTCAGATTACTCCTTAGTGACCACTTCCATCCCCCCTGGACCCGACCAACTCTTTTCCTAACCGGCGGCGTATGAATCACAATGGCCGCCCTCTTCCCCTTCAATTATATTATTAGGTGCATGCGCTGCCCCCTGCGGTCTAAGAAGCACAGGTGAATCCAAACACTTCTCCGGCAGACCACCACGGAGAACACAAGATGGAAGCTCCTACGGGGGGCACAGGTTTGGACAAACATTGGTTGCTTCATAGCAATCCACAAAAATGTACGGGGACACCCAAGACCCCACTCCTGGGCATTGCCACTCACTAGTTAACTGGAGAAACCACAGTCTGGAGGGAGGTCGAGTCCAGGAACCAAACCACCCATTAACAGAATATAAAATATAAAAATATATATAATCTAAAATATATAAGAAAAGAAAATACGGTGACCAGGGCATGTTCTAGGAGCGCATCCCGAAGTGAATATTTGGATAAGGGCCGGTCACTCAGGATTTCTGATTGGGGGGGAGGGGGTGCAGCAATGTTTGGTTTTTTTTTTGTAGAACTAGCGCCATGGTATTTCCAAGCCGCCATGTAAAGATGTGTACATCGCATCCATTCAGGGTGCGCTGAGTCGGCAGAGTTCATCGCTTCCGCTGACGCCTAAATGCCATTTGTTCAGCCGCCTCTGCCCCCAATCACTGCGGAGAATCACCCGGACGCCGCGCTCCCTAATTCCATTAAACGGAGAATCTTCTGCTGCAAGGAGCAGATTTTCCGCCTGGTGACAAAGCAGCTTGTAAGGGAGGGGCAGATCTGGATATTAAAGGGGGTGACGCAGGGAAGGGTCCGGCGAGCGGATATTTTATTCAGGACACAGTCTCCGACAGGTGGATTTATCTGTGGATTCTGATGCATCTATCCCACGGATGCTGCGCTCTAAGGTTCAGTTTCCTCCTAATTTATATTTTAGGGTCATTTATTGTATATGGATAGAAGTATTTATTGTATGTGGATAGCCCCCCACACACAAAGCATACACTATCTCCACCGACCATTGTGCCAAAATGTATCCAGTGTCATCATACAAAAGGACGGCAAACAATATCAACATATAGATGATCGATCTTAAGAACAGGCCATTATCATCTACTGACCCGGCGAAGGAGGGTGAAAATTAACGATATAGTCCCTAAATGCAGGTATTTTTGTCTAAATCACCCCTGTATCAGGATTTCAGATATTTTGGAACATTATCATCCTCTATGTATCACTGTACATAGAGCGAGTCACCAGAGATCAGTCAGTGAGCTCATCCTCCATGTATCACTGTACATAGACCGCAGAGCGAGTCACCAGAGATCAGTCAGTGAGCTCATCCTCCATGTATCACTGTACATAGACCGCAGAGCGAGTCACCAGAGATCAGTCAGTGATCTCATCCTCCATGTATCACTGTACATAGACCGCAGAGCGAGTCACCAGAGATCAGTCAGTGAGCTCATCCTCCATGTATCACTGTACATAGACCGCAGAGCGAGTCACCAGAGATCAGTCAGTGAGCTCATCCTCCATGTATCACTGTACATAGACCGCAGAGCGAGTCACCAGAGATCAGTCAGTGAGCTCATCCTCCATGTATCACTGTACATAGACCGCAGAGCGAGTCACCAGAGATTAGTCAGTGAGCTCATCCTCCATGTATCACTGTACATAGACCGCAGAGCGAGTCACCAGAGATTAGTCAGTGAGCTCCTTCTGGGTAGGAACAATCACTCTTCTTCTAAAGCATCTATTAAAGCTGATTTATAATCTGATGGAAAAGAAAGGGTTAGGATCCCAGACGTTTAAGACGGTCACTTATTCTGCAGCGTACAGTGACCTATACAGGATGGAGAAAGTGCTACAAAACAGGTCATGAATATAATATTATTATTATTATTATTATTATTAATAATAAATATGAAACCTCATTACAAAACTTACTTTTTAGCCAAAAAAGCCACATATTGTAAAATATTTATATTGTAAAATATACATAGAAATTATATACAAAACGACGGCCAGGGCACAAACTACAACGCCATATTTTCCTGGCTACAGGTCCCTGACAGGACGTAGCGTGCGAGCGAGAATGATGTGGAGCGCCGGCATCTGTCACCGCGGGGGGCCCCTGGAGCAGATCACACCATCATATCATAAAAGGTCACAAATAGATTTCTCCAGCGGCACAAAACCAGAACCCATTCATCAATCTGCAGGAGCCGCGAAGACCGAACGTTACTTACATTATACGAGGGAAGAAGGAGCACCGGACACCCATTAAGGGTAATGGACTGGACTCAGATTTTATGGAGAAACGACCTCGACCCCCCAGAAGTCCCATCACTGCATCCAGAATGTAGGAGTGAGAAGTGGACCAAAACAGAAATATATATACACAGGGACTGCACCAGCAGAATAGTGAGTGCAGCTCTGGAGTATAATACAGGAGGTAACACAGGATCAGTAATGTATGTACAGTGACTGCACCAGCAGAATAGTGAGTGCAGCTCTGGAGTATAATACAGGAGGTAACTCAGGATCAGTAATGTAATGTATGTACACAGTGACTGCACCAGCAGAATAGTGAGTGCAGCTCTGGAGTATAATACAGGAGGTAACTCAGGATCAGTAATGTAATGTATGTACACAGTGACTGCACCAGCAGAATAGTGAGTGCAGCTCTGGAGTATAATACAGGAGGTAACTCAGGATCAGTAATGTAATGTATGTACACAGTGACTGCACCAGCAGAATAGTGAGTGCAGCTCTGGAGTATAATACAGGAGGTAACTCAGGATCAGTAATGTAATGTATATATACACAGTGACTGCACCAGCAGAATAGTGAGTGCAGCTCTGGAGTATAATACAGGAGGTAACTCAGGATCAGTAATGTAATGTATGTACACAGTGACTGCACCAGCAGAATAGTGAGTGCAGCTCTGGAGTATAATACAGGAGGTAACTCAGGATCAGTAATGTAATGTATGTACACAGTGACTACACCAGCAGAATAGTGAGTGCAGCTCTGGAGTATAATACAGGAGGTAACTCAGGATCAGTACAGAATAAGTAATGTATTAATCCAGACTATTAAGGTCGATCGGTTTATGATCAGCGTTCGAGCAGTAGATGGCCCCATCCTACAGCCGGAGCACCGGGGTTACCCTGCAGTCACCGGTGCCAGGTCTTGCACCATTCGTTCTGCGAGGACACATTTCGGGCTGGTTGAGCGGGATGAGACGTGCGGGGACAGAGGCCATTCTCAGTCTCCGTCATGTGTCTTCAAGCGTCTGATTCACAAGCGCGGGGATTTTCCTTTTGATTCGGAGTGCCTTTGTACTTTTGCCGTTTCATTAAAAATGTTCTATTTTCTCCCAGATTGGAATTTACATATCCTATTAGGACGAACAAAGGAGTGGAAGACGCGGCACTGGCAAAGGCTCGACTCCGTTCCGTGCCGCTCATCTCTCCCCCTCTGAAAGGGCCGGGTGGATGCCGGCTACCATTCTCTGGGGTGGAAGAAAGGAATTGAGGGCAGAGAAAGATGCTGAATTGTGTTTCACGTTACTAAAAAACTTATCTGTGACAGCAGGTTTAGAGCGGCGCGGCAGGAAAACGCCAACTTGCCTCGACCGCGTGGAGCCTGGAGCTAAGCTTCTTTTCAGAGACGACAGATAAAGAACGAGGGGGAAAAGCAGATAAGGCAGAGAAAGCGAGGAGAGGGTATGGGATGTATGCGGCACAGAAGACTGCGGCGAGGAGGGAGTCACGAGGGGACAATGCCCAGAGAAGGCAAAGTGCGGCCGGACGGAAAAAGCTTAAACGGCAGGATGGAGCGGCACACGGACGGCGGAGATTCTGTGCATACAATCACTAGTAATATGGGCTTTACTGACCGCGAGCCATCAATTTACAGATCTTTATTCAGTATGCGGCACGGGCGTTTGATTATTTCCCCGACGTACGTTCCCCCCCCCCCGAACGTTTCTTTTTTTACCCACACGATTAGATGAAGTAGAGCGAATTATTTTTGGCCGATGGATGTACAGTACAAGAAAAACAATTTAAAGGGGTAATTCCACCCTCGAAAATCTCTTAAGAACATTCCTCCAGGATACGCCATTACTTTATGATCGTTGGGGGAAGTGACCAATCCGTATGCCCAACAACAAGGCAACAAAAAGAGGAGCCGCGCGCTCTGCCCTTGAATTAGGGCCACCGTGTAGATGCCGGCACAACCGGTGATTGGGAAGGGGGAGGCACAATGCTGCATAAAAACAGTGAAGGGGGGGCAATCTGCAAAACCAGTTCCTAATGGAAGCACCAAAGCAGCATTAAAAGGGGGGTGCTAGACAATTAAGAAGTGTCAGCATATGGGGACTAAGAGAGGGATGTAAAACAGTAGTTGGACAGAAACACCCCAATCTCTGAGAACACAGGGGTCCTGGGTGCCTCAGCTTTTTGCCGGCAGAGCGCTGATCCCAACCAGCCGGGTATAAAAGATGAAGCAGTACAATTAATAGGGATTACACCGGTGGGATCACACATATCGGTATGTTTTACCTCCTGCTGCCGCCCCCGTGTGCCCCTAAACTAGACGATCTGGTGAACTCTGCACCAATCAGAGCTTACAGGAGATATTCGGCAGTGTGGACTAGACATGGTGGCATAGAAGATCAGACGAGCTCCACCAAGAGAAGAGGGACATCCGGACCCCTGAGGAAGGGGGGGGGGGGGGGGGGACACGGTCAACTCCTGCAGATCCGGGGAGGAATGACATTAAAGAGACAAGGATGCTTTTACCCCACAAAGCGCCACTCCTGTCTGCAGGCCGTGTCTGGTATTGCAGCCAAGTCACATGTGAAAGAAGGAGCGAGAAAAAGAAAAAAAAAAAAAAAAGGGACTACATGTCTGGCTGTAACAGGTTTCGGGCACGTGGAGGGAGAGGTCGCTCCTCGCCATCACTGGACGGAGAACAATAGTGATCAGCTTATTGCCAAAATATCTTATGGTCCCCCGACCTCCTCCATATGTTTCTCACGCTCCTTCCTGTATTTTACCAACAAAAGCTGCAGCTTGTGCTCCAGAGCTGCACTTCAGGCAGTCAAAGCTGTTGGAGCCAACTGCCTGCGCCTCTGGTTTGGCCAAAAGTCATTGCTCCAGGCCCCTTCATAGATGTGCATGTGTGGATCAACCCTAATAAAAACATAGGGGAGCTCTTAAAGGTCATTATGCCCACGATGAGGACGCCATATGGCGCATCCACCTAAGCAAATAAAAGGGTAAAAGATGCTCTCTCTCACTTCTATTAATAAAGATTTCTCCCTCGCAGAGCATTGCACAGAACGAGGGCAGCACCTGCCGGCTCTGCGAATGCGCGGTGACGAAAGCAGCAACATCTGGAAGCAGCGGAGGACGCCTCTGGCCGGATCACGGAGGCTGCACCTAGCAGCCGCCCCAGGAAAGTCTGGAAGACGCCCCCTATGGGAGAGTCCAGGGGGTGGCCATGAGCGGCCGAGTCACTGGAGTTTCTGCAGTATAAAAATCTGTGCAGAAATTTGCAAATTGTTGATCCAGATTTTTCTCAGAACACGTAAATGGGAGAGTCATCAGGGTGGCCGGGGCCTTATACTGCACAGAAAATCAGTTTAGAGCAGAGAAGCCAAATAATTCCGGGGTCAATGCATTATGGAAATGAGAGAAAGAAAGCTCCAGATCCTATAGTGCTGGCAGAAGAGTGGATGGCGAGTTACAGCGTATGAGAAGCAGAGCAGCTCCGGCTCATATGAGGCTGGCAGATGCACATTTATCATGTGGGAAACCGCTGAAAATAATCTGGCCTCATCCTGTCTGCGCTGAACAGCGGGGGCCGTGTGATGGATCACTGGGATAAAGCGACATTTAGGAAAGTCAGAAATGTAGACTACGCGCGATGGATGACATGATCCGCTCATGTACGAGACGATCCACAGAGGCCGCCATCACGTGTCCGAGAAGTGAACGTCCGCTACACAGCGATACCGCCGGCCAATCACACCGCTACAGACATGTCTGGAGGCGTAAGAGCGACCGCCATGAGGATATGCACAGATGATCTAAGGGCAGATATGGCTGGATGATACAAAGGGGGTTACCCAGGAGCAGTGATACCAAACAGTGAGGGCTTAAAGGGGTATTCCTGGGCCGCTAATGTCCTGATGTGGAGGTCCACAGATAGCGGACAGGACACAAGCAATCAGCATTATATTGTAATGGACTGTGCACGTCAGGTGTCTGTGGACGCAACCTCATCAGTGCCGCTCGTATCCTGATGCGTCAGTGGTCGGAGGACACCACTGATCACACGCCTCCCAGACGTGACCTCATCAGTGCCGCTCGTATCCTGATGCATCAGCGGTAGGAGGACACCGCAGACCACACGCCTCCCAGACGTGACCTCATCAGTGCCGCTCGTATCCTGATGCATCAGCGGTAGGAGGACACCGCAGACCACACGCCTCCCAGACGTGACCTCATCAGTGCCGCTCGTATCCTGATGAGTCAGTGGTCGGAGGACACCGCTGATCACACGCCTCCCAGACGTGACCTCATCAGTGCCGCTCGTATCCTGATGCATCAGCGGTAGGAGGACACCACTGATCACACGCCTCCCAGACGTGACCTCATCAGTGTCGCTCGTATCCTGATGCGTCAGTGGTCGGAGGACACTGCAGATCACACGCCTCCCAGACGTGACCTCATCAGTGCCGCTCGTATCCTGATGCATCAGCGGTAGGAGGACACCGCAGATCACACGCCTCCCAGACGTGACCTCATCAGTGCTGCTCGTATCCTGATGCGACAGTGGTCGGAGGACACCGCAGATCACACGCCTCCCAGACGTGACCTCATCAGTGCTGCTCGTATCCTGATGCATCAGCGGTAGGAGGACACCGCAGATCACACGCCTCCCAGACGTGACCTCATCAGTGCCGCTCGTATCCTGATGCGTCAGTGGTCGGAGGACACCACTGATCACACGCCTCCCAGACGTGACCTCATCAGTGCCGCTCGTATCCTGATGCATCAGCGGTAGGAGGACACCGCAGACCACACGCCTCCCAGACGTGACCTCATCAGTGCCGCTCGTATCCTGATGCATCAGCGGTAGGAGGACACCGCAGACCACACGCCTCCCAGACGTGACCTCATCAGTGCCGCTCGTATCCTGATGAGTCAGTGGTCGGAGGACACCGCTGATCACACGCCTCCCAGACGTGACCTCATCAGTGCCGCTCGTATCCTGATGCATCAGCGGTAGGAGGACACCACTGATCACACGCCTCCCAGACGTGACCTCATCAGTGTCGCTCGTATCCTGATGCGTCAGTGGTCGGAGGACACTGCAGATCACACGCCTCCCAGACGTGACCTCATCAGTGCCGCTCGTATCCTGATGCATCAGCGGTAGGAGGACACCGCAGATCACACGCCTCCCAGACGTGACCTCATCAGTGCTGCTCGTATCCTGATGCGACAGTGGTCGGAGGACACCGCAGATCACACGCCTCCCAGACGTGACCTCATCAGTGCTGCTCGTATCCTGATGCATCAGCGGTAGGAGGACACCGCAGATCACACGCCTCCCAGACGTGACCTCATCAGTGCCGCTCGTATCCTGATGCGTCAGTGGTCGGAGGACACCGCTGATCACACGCCTCCCAGACGTGACCTCATCAGTGCCGCTCGTATCCTGATGCGTCAGCGGTCGGAGGACACCGCAGATCACACGCCTCCCAGACGTGAGCTCGGATCTCAGCAAAGTTACCGCCATCTTGTTGAATAGGAGATGCCAATGGCTGGGGACCGGCCCCTCTCCACGAAAGAAAAAACAACTGATTACTGGGACCCTTTAATCTCCATAGAAAGCAGATTACTCACCCATCACTGGGAGCCCCTGACCCCTACAAAAAAGTGACTACTTGCCGATTGCCAACACCCTCCGATCCCTACAGAAAGGTGATTACATGCCTATCACCGATCCCTATAGAGAGCAGATTGCTCACCAGTTGCTGTAACCCCCCCCCCTCCCCAATACCTATGGAGAGATGATAATTTGATGACCGCTGGGACCCCCAATCCCTATAGATAGGCGATAACTCACCTATTGCTGGGACCCCTGATCCTCATTGATATGGTGAGGCCACCTGCATCCACCTTTGCGCCACTTTCAGCTTTTACGCGATAATGACAGCAAATGATTACATGCGGCCGCCCCTGCGCAGCGTGTACCACTGCACAGGAACAGTCCATCTGCTCCCTGATGGTGGAATATGGATGCTCACGTTTTCAGGAGCGAGTGGTAATAACCCGTGGCTGTCAGAGCATGCTGGGAGTTGTAGTTTCCCACCAGACTACGTGTCTCAGGTTGGACATTATGCCAGTATCATGGTGGCAGCCATATTGATTTTCACCAAAACCACCAGACGCCTTTTACCATTTCCACCCCCCCCCCCCTTCCGGTCGGATCCTCTCCGGCAGATCAGCGTCGCCTCCTCACAGCCTCGTCTTACCACAGACATTAGTCAGACATCCTATGCTCATTACCCATGTGATGAGTCAGTAACCTCGCACCCCCGATCTGTCACACATGCAGGTCTCATCTCCTCCGTATGTGACGCTCGGCGCGAGGTCCCGACTGCGCCAAGTGTGTTATTAAGAACAGCGCCGATAATTGCCACGCATCCTCACACTGAGGATGGTGACGACATAGACCAGAGAGGTGGTGACGGCTGGATCGGGGGAGCTCGGGTCACCAGAACGCTGCCAGGAGGGGTAGCCAGGAAAAAAAACAAAAACAAAAAAAAACAGGGGACCCAAACCCTCCGCTTGATTGACAGGTGGGGGTCCCAATACCGATCTAACAGTTATTAGATATTGATAATCTACGTAGCCAGGAATGCTCCATTAAAAGGGGTTCTCCAGAAAGGTCTCCCCTTGTACATCAGGGATAGCGAATGCCCAATGCCCGGGGAGGAGTAGTTTACATGGCTGCCATAATTACTGGTGACTGGACAGCCCCTTTAAATACAGTGAATCACCAGATTTCTGCTGCGGATCCAAGCACCTGCCCTTATAGGAAGGGTCCTGGGGACAGAAGCCTCAGTACTTCCTTTAATAATCAATACCTGGACGTCCCACGGGAGCCACGAGGACAATCAAGCTGCCGGCAGGGGCTGCGTGAACAGACTCAGCATTACAGCAACGGGCAGCCTTCACACAACCTCTATACTGGAGAGCTACACCTCCCAGGATGCCTTATTATTCGCCCCGAGCGCTGATACTCAGCAGGAGGCGCAGGGTTACAATGACCTGGCTGATATGGAGACGTTTATCTGCACGATATCAGCAGTCAGGACTTTATCGAGCCGCCATCAAACAGCCCCAGCAGTGCCCACCATGGAGCCAGCGCGCCCACCATGGAGCCAGCGCGCCCGGCCGAGGATTACGTAACAGCAGCGACCGCCTGATAAAAGGAAAGTGGGCACCGTGAGGGCAACGTGGATGAGCCACGTCTGGAGTGTACGTCAACGGCCGGGTCCCCCATATTTGCAGGGGCCACCGTAATGAGACAACTCCTGCACATAGACAGTTTTCTGCGCAGATTTGCACATTTAACACTAGAAGTCCCAGAGAGGGGTCATTTAACATTTCTACCATTGAACCCCTATGGAGCTCGAAATTCCTGACTTCTAGTGTTAAAGATGCAGAGGACTACGAGCAATGCAGACATGATGATCGGCCATGGGGGACTTTTTTTTTTTCATACAATTCCTTACAGATTTCACCATCTGTAAATGCACAGCAAGAAATCCGCCAGAAAACCGAAAGCAACACATGCAAAACCCGCCCCACCCTGAAGGTGAAGGTCCATTTCTACAGGTGGTGATTTAGGACCAAGATGGCAGAACTTTTCCACATTGTGCGGTCATTCGGGTGGACTGTACCAAGCTTCACCTGCAGTTTACAGCCAACATCTCACCCGACTGTCACACGTCGGCCCCGGAGTCAGGACCAGCTCAGCTGCTCTATACAAGCACTGGAATAACGTCTGGCCCTGCAGCGCCACCAAGTGGAGAGAAAGGGTATCAGAAAGCTGCCTGTGTGCGGCCCGTCTCACTAATCCTACGAGCCTGGACTTTTTTCTCGATCATTTTTTTTTTTGTTCTTTTGTGATATTGCGGCTTCTTTCCGCTCAGCTCTGGTTGTGGCTTCTTTTTCTAGTCTTCTTCCCATACGCTTTGCTAGAGGACTTCTAATAGTGTCCATTTTAGGGAGACATCTCAGAGCCTTATTCTCGCAACCATTAGTGCAGGTCCCAATAGGGGGACTCCAAACGGCCAACTTATTAAAGGGATTGTCCACTTTGAAGACATTTTTTGTTTTCCTAAATGTCTGTATTTATGGCTAAAAATCATTTTTGTAATTGGGTGTCATCAAAAAATGTTGCCCCTTCTGCCATCTATAGCCTCTTTACTGCACAGTCTATTGCTGGTTACAGAACAAGTTAACTGAGAATCCATCAGTGAGCTCGCTATGACAGTCTGGCCGGTCGTTTACCTTCTTTATGAGCTTTATTAGCAGACTAGCTGTACTGCCCGGCTTAATAACTTAACTAAATAGAACGTATTAACATTCCTGGGATAGAATGTATAAATAGAATGTATTAACGCCCAGGATAGTAACTGTCTCTGTTTCTCTCCCATTCTCTGTCTCCCCCTCTGTATATATCTCTGTCTCTCTATCTTTGTCTGTCTCTCTTTTTCCCTGTCTGTCTATTACTGTCTCAGTCTCAATCTCTTTCACTGTCTGTGTCTCTTTCCCTGTGTCTGTCTCTTTCCCTGTGTCTGTCTCTTTCCCTGTGTCTGTCTCTTTCCCTGTCTGTTTCCCTGTCTGTTTCCCTGTGTCTGTCTTTGTGTCTGTCTCTTACCCTGTCTATGTCTGTCTCTTACCCTGGCTGCATTGTGACACGCCAACATTCCATTTAAGGGCGTGGCTGCGCATTCTTCTGAAGTTCTGGCTGCACTGTGGCTCCCAGCTCCATTTGCTTTAACGGAGGCAGGTTTTTTGGCGAATAACTAAAGCGCGGGGTTAAAATCTCTCCTCAAAAGATAGCCTATGACGCTCTCGGGGTCCAGAGGTGTGAGGGTGCAAAATTTTGTGGCTGTTGCTGCGACGGTGCGGATGCCAATCCCGGACGGACGGACACCTTTATATATTAGATTTACGACCACAGATTACATCAAAGATGAATGTGGTGAGAAACAAAAAGCCGGTTACCACAACCGCAAAAAAGATTAACTTTTAGCCACAAATACATACAAGTAAAAAAAAAAAAAAAAAAAAAATAATATAGTGATTGGTTCTAGTGGTGGACAATCCCTTTAACTACATTATGGATAGGTGCTCACTTGAGTTGGGACAACCCCTTTAAGAACTATTAATAGCAATGGCTTCAAGGGGTGCTGCTTAAAAAGGGGTTATGTTGTGGGCGCATTATGCGTGGTGCAACCGTAGGAGCGTCCACACCGTGGCGCATTGTTTAACCCATTGCACTGTTGTCACATGTTGCTGAAGTTGCGACCACGCGGACAGGAAGGTTTTCACACTGCGATCGCAATGATGCAAATTACGTGTTACTGCTGCGTGGGAAGGCACAGGCAGAGCGCCGTCATAGGAGGAGCGCAGCTCACACAGCGACGGCACGCGGCTACAATAGCCCAAAAATGATCGTGGGGATCAGAGCTTTTAGTCCTCCACCGATTCCAAGGATGGGCGAGCGCACAGTGCAGATTCGGAGCTGCAGCCACCCGACTGGAACTATACTGCAGACCCCTACACGGAGGATAGCGGGGGGCGCTGCGCAGGGAAGAAGCCGCAGCATTGATGCTCATTCAGAATCCTCCCCCCTCCAACCGCTCATAAACTGATAGGATATCCTAGCAAAACGTCAGACCCTTATAAAGGCTATAAAACAAACTTTCCTTAGGAAGCTGTTTTGCTTTATGGCAATCCTCAGTTATTCCTTCTGGAAATGTATACACGCATTGACAACTGGGTGCAACGTTCCATAAAAGCAACATGCGACACTTAATCGGTTGGGTCAGTGAATGCAAAGGGTGGCAATAACAAGTGAAAAGCAACACGGAGTTGTGAATGTATTCATATAATTCCAGGAGGAACAACAGAGGGACAGTCGCGGGTCTTACCTCCTTAGAGAGTCCTCCTCGGTGCTCTCCTCGTGCAGATCTTGCGGTAAGGCCTCTTGGGATACATTCGGAGCTCTGTTGACTGTGGCGGGCTGACTGTAGACCCGTTCCCAGTGTTCGGTCTCAGGATTGTAAGCTACCCCCACTGTCCGTTCCTCCTGTGTCGTCCCGGTTTCCAAACGTCCATTGCCCCCGGGTATATTCCCCATGTCTGGTGCTTCCACCCCTGCGGCTCCGGGCTGCTCTGGGCTGCCAGCGGCCAGACCAGCCTGGAAAGTGGTTGGCGGGGAATCCGGGGATGGCGTCCAGGTGGGCATGCTCTCGCTTTCTGAATAGGTTGGCGGGGTCCTCTCCCAGCGCAGCGTGTCGTTGTTGAAGGTCAGCAGGTTGTGGCACGCTCGGCAGCGGTTCATGTGCCCTCTGGGCTGGTTGGCGGCACCCTCGGCACCGTGCGCCTGGTTTGCTTGATGTGAAGGGCCCGGCTGCTCGGGTTCCAGATTGTTATTTAGCATCTCGTGCGCCTGCCCTTGTGTCGGGCCCGGCGCCCCGGGTTCTAGGTCGTATTGCCGGTCATACTCCAGGAAGAAGCGCCTGAGATCACAGTGCAGCTCCGTTCGGGAGGTGGTGGGGTGTACGGGAGGCTGACTGCTGGAGCTATCCTGATCCGTGGAGGAAAATCCTCTGCCCTCCGTGGCGGAAGTATAGACGGACGACGAGGCCTCGCCTTCCTGCTGCCTGAGAACAGACAATAGACTGACAGACGAGGCGCTGGTTCGGGGAGGCGGCATGGGCTCCATTTCAGAACGAGACCCCATACTAAGCACGGTGCGAGTCCACTCGGAGCCGCCGATGTCAGTGGTCGGCTGTTGGTAACGCGACGGCTGCCCGGCGAGCGAGCGGCGCATGGGGCCCAAGCTCAGGCTGCGCAAGGTGTTCCCGGCGGTGCTGCTGTGCACGCTACTGAAGGCAGACGGCCGGCTCAGGAGTCCGTGGTCGTGCTGGGCAGAGGACTGGTGATGCTGCCGCTCCAAGGAGAGTTGGGGGTCAGATTGTACTGGTGAATAGGAAGTGGAGGTAGCCCCCGAAGAAGTGGAGGGAGTACCTGGTGCTTCAGGGTGCGGGAAAAGGGAAGAAGACAGCCGCGCACTAGAGCATCGGACGCAGAGGCACAGCATACTGGGGTCCTGGCAGCACGGAGCCGAGACCCCCGGAGCCCGGTCTCGCATGCGAGTATATATAAGCCTCTGGCTGCTTTCAGTTGTTGATGGAGGGGGTGGAGGTGGGGGCGGAGGGGACGGGGTGGCAGAGTCTTGTACGGGGGGCTGCTCTCCAGCCTGAGTGCCCGATGAGCGCGATGACAGCATGTGCAGGAAGTTGTGCAGCAGCGGCGTACGGCGGACCGGCTGAGTCGGTAATAGGGAGCGCTGACGGTAGATGGGAATCTCAGCGCTGTCCAGGGGGATCTCCGATTCTTCATCGCTCTGCAAGAAAAACAGATCACAAAAAGCGGTCAGAGTCCAGGGCACGACACAGACGGAGCCAGGATCGGCACCACACAGACGGAGCCAGGATCGGCACCACACAGACGGAGCCAGGATCGGCACCACACAGACGGAGCCAGGATCGGCACCACACAGACGGAGCCAGGATCGGCACCACACAGACGGAGCCAGGATCGGCACCACACAGACGGAGCCAGGATCGGCACCACACAGACGGAGCCAGGATCGGCACCACACAGACGGAGCCAGGATCGGCACCACACAGACGGAGCCAGGATCGGCACCACACAGACGGAGCCAGGATCGGCACCACACAGACGGAGCCAGGATCGGCACCACACAGACGGAGCCAGGATCGGCACCACACAGACGGAGCCAGGATCGGCACCACACAGACGGAGCCAGGATCGGCACCACACAGACGGAGCCAGGATCGGCACCACACAGACGGAGCCAGGATCGGCACCACACAGACGGAGCCAGGATCGGCACCACACAGACGGAGCCAGGATCGGCACCACACAGACGGAGCCAGGATCGGCACCACACAGACGGAGCCAGGATCGGCACCACACAGACGGAGCCAGGATCGGCACCACACAGACGGAGCCAGGATCGGCACCACACAGACGGAGCCAGGATCGGCACCACACAGACGGAGCCAGGATCGGCACCACACAGACGGAGCCAGGATCGGCACCACACAGACGGAGCCAGGATCGGCACCACACAGACGGAGCCAGGATCGGCACCACACAGACGGAGCCAGGATCGGCACCACACAGACGGAGCCAGGATCGGCACCACACAGACGGAGCCAGGATCGGCACCACACAGACGGAGCCAGGATCGGCACCACACAGACGGAGCCAGGATCGGCACCACACAGACGGAGCCAGGATCGGCACCACACAGACGGAGCCAGGATCGGCACCACACAGACGGAGCCAGGATCGGCACCACACAGACGGAGCCAGGATCGGCACCACACAGACGGAGCCAGGATCGGCACCACACAGACGGAGCCAGGATCGGCACCACACAGACGGAGCCAGGATCGGCACCACACAGACGGAGCGAGGATCGGGACGTATCAGCGCGGCACACTGGGTCACATTTGTGGTGTACGTCTGACGTGAGCGCCAGGACCGCTCCCCGGGCATAAACCACAAATCCAAAAAGGACCCCACTGCCAAAAACTGTCATTATGAGATGTCGGGCCAGCATAACCCCTGATCCTACAGCGAAGGATCAGAGTACACGGATCTCTGGGGAGATGACCTGCACGCCTGTACCTTTGGCTGCCTGGCGGGCGGTCTCGGTATTATGGCACTTACCTGCTGGTTAGAGGGGTTCACAATGGCCGTAAGAAGATAATGCCCAAGAGGATCAAATCGTACCAATCTGAGGGAGAAACACAAAAATCAGAGACTCACATTATACCTGCGACCTGCATCACAGACGCCTGATTGATCTCATCAAATCCATATAAGACATGGTCAGTCACTGAGCGTAAAGGCACATTTTACACTCAGTGAGAGCAAACAAAATGCGGGGGGGGGGGGGGGATAAGTATTCTCCATCTTTTCAGATCCTTTGATCTTATCTATAAAGATGTCTTCTCTGTCCCAGATGGGCCTTGTCCTCCTCACTTTCCTGTGTGTGACCATTGGCTGCAGCAGGAGCCTCCCCCCTCTGCTGTGTCAGTACGAGGTCAGAAGACTTAAGAGCCACCTTTTTAAAAGCGGTTGTCCAATGGAAACAAGTTATCACTTATGCTTAGAATAGATGAGAACAGATCAGTGGGTGGGGGTCCGACCCACATCAAATCAGCAGGATGCAGCTCAGAGGTGCCCCTTAGAGAAGAGCAGCACGTCCGACCGAAACTCCATCCATTCCATATGGGGCTGCTAGAAAAAGTAACTGCAGCTCCTGAGGGAGTGAATGGAGCCACGGTCAGACATGTGCACTGCCAAACCATCTAAAAGGATAACAGTGTCCAGTATATGTCCCATCGGTCAAACCCCCATCAATCTAATCACCCTCCTTGTTTTCAATGAACGAACCCTTTAATGGGGCGGGGCTTCATCCAGGCATTATCTGAGAGCACAGCCCTGGATTGTCTGCAGCATGTCTACAGGACTGACTGCTGCAGACTATTTTTGTTTAGTCATCTCCTTCTAGGTTTACTGCTCCTTAAGGCTATGTGCCCACGTGTGTGCGCTCTGCAGAGCAGCGCAACGTCACTGCATGTGCGCTTCAGAGCGCAGCTGAAAAGCTCCGTTCCGAAGCTACGGTGACTGCCGATTTCATACGCTCTGGATGCAGCCCCTCCCATAGACAGAGCGGGGGCTGCATGCAAAGCGCACGGAAGTAGTGGCATGTCACATCTTAGCCCGCAGCGATTTGGCAGCAGCCGGAGCGCTGCGCTCTAATACGCCACGTGGGCATTAGGCACAATCTTCATAGATTGTGCTGGGGACGCAGGGTTACGCTGCGGTGCAGATCGCAACGTAACTGCATGAAAATACGCCACGTGGGCACAGAGCCTAAAGGAGGATCTCTCTGCAATCCTGTGTCTCTTCTAATGCATCTAAATTGAGAAATGAAGGCTTTGCTTAAAGAAAAAACCCTAACATTCTGTGTCTACAGCTACGATGCACGCTTATGTGTTTCTATGGTAACAGACTACAAACAAGCCCAGTGTTGTCTGGTCGCGCAGCAATGCTCCCTCCCGTTCAAGCCCTAATTTTTGCAAACCTGCCGAATGTATACTAGCAAAAAGTAGGAGACCGGTGAAAAGAGAGTGCGACTGCGGGATCAGACTACCCAGGATTGTTTGTGGTCTGTCACCATGGAGACACACAGCTCTGCATAGGCAGTAAACACAAACCGGAAGAACAATCTTCATGATTGTAAGCAGCAGCAATTAAATGGTAGCGTTTATGGCTGCCCCCGAAATCTGATGAGAACGTAGGGCCCGGATAGTTGTCGGGGGGATGGGGGAGGGGCGACACAAAAACACATCAGTTACTGCGCCTGTGATGATGCCCCCTGAACAAGCGACGGCGGAAACAAAAAACAGCAAAGGCACGATCGAGGTAAAAAGCACGGAGCTGAGCGCCATCCCTCCCCGCAGAAGACGGCGGATTGTTATCACCGCTCAGATCAAAGACGGGAGAAATCCGGAGAACAATGGCTGAAGCAGAGACAGCTGCAGATTGCCGGCTCTCCGATAAATGTGCAAGATTACACAGCGGCGTTCCTCCACGAGCGACGGCGGCGGCTGAGACACAATGAGGACACTCAGACGACAAGGACATCCTCTCCCGGCTCCCTGTAATGCATTACACTGACAGGTGGCGACGACGGCGACCGCACGAGATGGGCGCATAACAAGCAGCTGTGACAAAAACTGCGGGCGGAGGGGACAGGTGCGGATAAAAGCAAGGTACCACTAATGAGCGCGCCGCAGAACCGCCAGAAACCCGGAGACGCCTGCCAGATGGCTGACGGGGGAGCTTGTGCTCAGTCTCCTCTCCTGTATCGGCGTCATTACTGTGATGATGTGTTATGTGACTGCTGCGGACACTGATCTGACGGAATACTGGAGGGCTGCAGCCAATCATCAGCTGCAGCGGTCACATAATACAATGTCACTCAACTCACTCACAGGGACAGTGCCACTACAAGAAGCGAGTATTATGGTTTTTGTTTTTTTTACGGGGCACTGCTGTATATGGCAGAAAGCAAAGCATGCCGCAAATTCATAAGCGACACCACAAACTCAAGCGCTCAGTGCCCCCTACAGGTGAGCATGCGGAGGCGCACCCTAGACCGGGCTCCTGAAGACATCACCACGGGACGTGCGGAGGGTGGACTCACCGGACGCGCTCCATTTCGCTGGCCGTCTTCACCACAGCAAAGGGCTCGCGCCGACTCCAGTCCCAGAAATGGATTTCATTGGCTGTGGCGATAAGAAGCAGCTGAACGGTGGGGTGGAAGGCCAAGGAGGCGATGGCGTTGTTACTGTCCGTGAACCAGCTCTCGCTGCCGCCCTGTGGAGGAGAAGACGTCAGAGGCCGTTACATGTCAGACTACGAAGACGCAACAAGACTCAAGCAACCCCTGTCCACATGACTAAAGCGGCACACCCATGATGCCCACTAAAAGGGGCCGTCCAGCCAAAACGAGCCCGCAACTTCCCACAGGACGGGTGGTGACCTGTGGCCCGACCACTGGGACCCCCACTGATAATCAGCAGGGGAATGCCTATTCCTCTTATAAATGAAGGTCAGACGCCCGGATGCGCTCAATTCAGACTGTCTGGGCTGCTAGACAAAGCCGAATGTAGCTGGGCGGCCCCATAAGGAACGAATGAACATGTGAGCCGTCTACTCCAATCTAATAGGGATAGAGTGATCCAGAAGATCTGCTCCTCGCTGTCCTGTGTGCGGATGTAGGATCACTGGCTGCAGCAGGAGCCTCCCCCCTCTGCAGCAAAACAGAGTGGTTATACCACAACCCTTAGGCTATGTGCGCACTTTGCTTTTTACCTGCTTTTTTGCTGCTTTTTCAACTGCAGCGTTTAATGCCAAAATGGTTGTGTCCTGCTTTTCAAGCAAAGTCTATAGTTACATAGTTACTTAGGTTGAAAAAAGACCTAGGTCCATCTAGTTCCCCTTCCTCCACCAATTCTACATTTAGTCACTAAGTCATTTAACCCATTTAACTAACCCCAGTGTCTGCCATGTTAGTACACCCTTGCATATACATATGCCGCGGTCTTAGACAGTCAGTGCCCCAATCTCGTAATCGCTGGGGTCTCCACTGTGCAAGTTAAGGAACGGGCACGTTACCAGCCATCCTGCGGACAGGTGAGAAATAGCCATGATGGGAATAATCCCGAACAGGCACCTGGAAACAAAAGTCGCGATTCATCAAACTGACCAGGGCGCATACTCACATGCAAATCCCATATCCGCACTTCACCGTCAAGGCAACCGGATGCGATGAGTCCTGGAATAGTGGGGTGGAAGGTCACACACCACGGGGTGCGGCGATGCCCTACCAGAGAGTGGATGCATCGCCCGGTCTTCACCTCGGTGATGTAAATGTTGTGATTGACGTGTGTAGAGGCCAACAGGGTCCTGCAGGGATAAAGAACGGATCAGAAGACAAGTGCGACCGTAACACTGCACATTATAGGGGACGGGACCACCACATGCTGCAGTCCTCGTCAGTCCCATTCACACTGGACGGAGTGGCCCTGTGCATGTGTGACCTTCATCTCAGGCAGGTCCCCAGCACTCGCTTACACCGACAGGTCTCTTCCTAGCCACAAATCAAGACAAGACCCCTCAGCCATAGAAAGTAGGACGGAGAGAAGCCACCGGGAATCTGCCCTAACACCCAGCAAAGCTTCTGGGTCATCCCAAGGCCTCATCTTGCTGATTTTAATGAATGACAACTAGCAGAGATATTGAAAACCGGGGGAACATTAAAGCGCACCAATCACCAGGATTTTCATATATAACCTAAAGCCAGTGCTATACTGGCACTATCAGGCTGAGTCTATACATACAGTGCTATACTGGCACTATCAGGCTGAGTCTATACATACAGTGCTATACTGGCACTATCAGGCTGATTCTATACATACAGTGCTATACTGGCATTATCAGGCTGATTCTATACATACAGCGCTATACTGGCACTATCAGGCTGATTATATACATACAGTGTTATACTGGCATTATCAGGCTGAGTCTATACATACAGTGTTATACTGGCACTATCAGGCTGATTCTATACATACAGCGCTATACTGGCACTATCAGGCTGATTATATACATACAGTGTTATACTGGCATTATCAGGCTGAGTCTATACATACAGTGCTATACTGGCACTATCAGGCTGATTCTATACATACAGTGCTATACTGGCACTATCAGGCTGATTCTATACATACAGTGCTATACTGGCGCTATCAGGCTGATTCTATACATACAGTGCTATACTGGCACTATCAGGCTGATTCTATACATACAGTGCTATACTGGCACTATCAGGCTGAGTCTATACATACAGTGCTATACTGGCACTATCAGGCTGATTCTATACATACAGTGCTATACTGGCACTATCAGGCTGATTCTATACATACAGTGCTATACTGGCACTATCAGGCTGATTCTATACATACAGTGCTATACTGGCACTATCAGGCTGATTCTATACATACAGTGCTATACTGGCGCTATCAGGCTGAGTCTATACATACAGTGCTATACTGGCACTATCAGGCTGATTCTATACATACAGTGCTATACTGGCACTATCAGGCTGAGTCTATACATACAGTGTTATACTGGCACTATCAGGCTGAGTCTATACATACAGTGTTATACTGGCACTATCAGGCTGATTCTATACATACAGTGCTATACTGGCACTATCAGGCTGATTCTATACATACAGTGCTATACTGGCACTATCAAGCTGATTATATACATACAGTGCTATACTGGCACTATCAGGTTGATTCTATACATACAGTGCTATACTGGAACTATCAGGCTGATTCTATACATACAGTGCTATACTGGCACTATCAGGCTGATTCTATACATACAGTGCTATACTGGCGCTATCAGGCTGATTCTATACATACAGTGCTAAACTGGCACTATCAGGCTGATTCTATACATACAGTGCTATACTGGCGCTATCAGGCTGATTCTATACATACAGTGCTATACTGGCACTATCAGGCTGATTCTATACATACAGTGCTATACTGGCACTATCAGGCTGAGTCTATACATACAGTGTTATACTGGCACTATCAGGCTGAGTCTATACATACAGTGTTATACTGGCACTATCAGGCTGATTCTATACATACAGTGCTATACTGGCACTATCGGGCTGATTCTATACATACAGTGCTATACTGGCACTATCAAGCTGATTATATACATACAGTGCTATACTGGGGCTATCAGATTGATTATCTACATACCTGTAGTGGGCAGCTCGGATGTTTAGGCTTTCAAATCCAAGAAAGTAAACTTTAAAAAATAAATCAGCTTCTTGATTGGCATTTGCAACTGAGCTGATAATATATGGGTGGGTATTAATATGGATTCCCGCCCCCTGCCTGTTCCTCCCCCTCTGTTCTCTATGGTAAGTATTACACAAACGATTCACTTTGTTGAAGGACCTGTGTGAGGTCATACCCATGTGACCAGAAGGCGCTGGGCCTCAGCCAACATAGAGGTATACTAGGTCACATGGGTATGACCTCACGCAGGTCCTTCAACAAAATGAATCGTTTGTGTAATATTTGCACCTCTATTCAAGGACCCTCCCTTTAGCCCCGCTCATCGAGGCCATGTTTTGCTTTTGCCCTTTCACCCCCCCATCCCCTTTCCTAATCTTCCCAATATAACGTCCCCACTGGCTGTACGAGGCTACATTTTGTTTTGTTTTTTGTGGAACGATCTGTAGTTTTGATTGACAGAATTTCACTTTACTATATAATATACTGAAATAGAGAAGAAAAAAAAAAAATACCCCACAACAAAATTTGTTGAAGATGTTTGGGTTCCATTTATACAGCGAGTTTTTTAAAAAAATAAACACAGACACACAGACACACAGACACACAGACACACAGACACACAGACACACAGACACACAGACACACAGACACACAGACACACAGACACACAGACACACAGACACACAGACACACAGACACACAGACACACAGACACACAGACACACAGACACACAGACACACAGACACACAGACACACAGACACACAGACACACAGACACACAGACACACAGACACACAGACACACAGACACACAGACACACAGACACACAGACACAGTGCCCGGTGTGCAGATATTTAGTGATGACTGATGTAGGAGACACTTTACAGCATGGACAGGGTGAGGAAAACAAAACTTGTGAGTGGGATCTCGGGCTGGGAGAAAACATGGAGGCGTCTCTCCAGGACGGCTGTTTTGTACATTTTCCTGGCACAGGAGGACGGCTCTTTCGGATGATCTCCTGCCAGCAGCTGAGCGGCTTGCTACGGGCACGTCTGCCAGAAAGTGCGATGGAAGAGGAAGACATTCACCTGTCTGGGCTGAACGCCAGTAGGAATGTAGATCGCGGGCTGTCTGGAAGCTCCACCTTCTGCAAAGCAAACAAGGAAACAGTCAGGAGGTTGGATCGAGCGCGGTCACAGAGAAGAGTCTGATGGGGGGGGGGGGGGGAGGGTTATGCACCACACGGTTCAGAATACAGCAACACCCTGCGGTGCGGAGACCATAGTATTTGTGGCCCCCCCATCTCCTGTTACCTAAGGGGACGGGACGTGGAGAAAGCTTCCCGCATCACATCTCCATAGAGCCGCGGCCAAAGACGAGGGACGTGACCGCTACAACCCCGTGACTTTCTGCACTCGGGTGCATTTCATGCTTAAAGAGACAGCCCCACATTAATGAGATCTCGGTGTCTAGACTATAATCATACGCAGACGCCTCCGACATGGAAAAAGGATTTTTATATATGGTAATAACAGGTGCTCCGAGATTCCGGCTGCAAACGTCACCACCACTCCCATCAGACCCCGCTATATGCAGCCCCTCAGTAAGGTCATATTCACTGCAAAACAGGCGGCAAGTCACCAGCGACAACAGAGAAAATGGCAAAGGATCTCTCCCCCTCCCACCAGATCCCACCATAGGATCTCTCCTCTGTACAATGACGATGCCTGTGTGATCTCTCCTCCTCCACCTGCAGATCCTGCCACAGGATCTCTCCTCTATACAGCGATGCTCCCTGTGTGATCTCTCCTCCCCCTCGAGATCCCTCCATACAATCTAACCTATCTAAAGAACGATGCTCCCTGTGTGATCTCTCCCCCCTGCAGATCCCATCACATGATCTCTCCTCTCTCTACAGCAATGCTCCCTGTGTGATCTCTTCCCCCTGCAGATCCCATCACATGATCTCTCCTCTCTCTACAGCAATGCTCCCTGTGTGATCTCTCCCCCCTGCAGATCCCATCACATGATCTCTCCTCTCTCTACAGCAATGCTACTTGTGTGATCTCTCCCCCTGCAGATCTCATCACATGATCTCTCCTCTCTCTACAGCAATGCTGCCTGTGTGATCTCATCCCCCTGCAGATCCCATCACATGAGCTCTCCTCTCTCTACAGCAATGCTGCCTGTGTGATCTCTCCCCCCTGCAGATCCCATCATATGATCTCTCCTCTCTCTACAGCAATGCTGCCTGTGTGATCTCTCCCCCCTGCAGATCTCATCATATGATCTCTCCTCTCTCTACAGCAATGCTCCCTGTGTGATCTCTCCCCCCTGCAGATCCCATCACATGATCTCTCCTCTCTCTACAGCAATGCTGCCTGTGTGATCTCTCCCCCCTGCAGATCCCATCACATGATCTCTCCTCTCTCTACAGCAATGCTCCCTGTGTGATCTCTCCCCCCTGCAGATCTCATCATATGATCTCTCCTCTCTCTACAGCAATGCTCCCTGTGTGATCTCTCCCCCCTGCAGATCCCATCACATGATCTCTCCTCTCTCTACAGCAATGCTCCCTGTGTGATCTCTCCCCCCTGCAGATCTCATCATATGATCTCTCCTCTCTCTACAGCAATGCTGCCTGTGTGATCTCTCCTTCACCTGCAGATCCCATCACATGATCTCCTCTCTCTACAGCAATGCTCCCTGTGTGATCTCTCCCCCCTGCAGATCCCATCATATGATTTCTCCTCTCTCTACAGTGATGCTGCCTGTGTGATCTCTCCTTCACCTGCAGATAGCCGCCAAGCGCCCCCCCTCCCCCCCCCCCCCCGGCAGACAGCCGCCAAGCGCCCCCCCTGGGCAGATAGCCGCCAAGCGCCCCCCCTCCCCCTCGGCAGACAGCCAGGAGCTGTGAACTAATGGATCCATGTCAAAAGCTACAGCACAGCCGGCTATGTGAGGGAGTTACACAGACTTCACTGCAGCAAAACAGCAGGATTTTTATATTATGTATGTAAAGAAATGCCGCATTTAGGAAACAAAATTCCATTAAAAAAAAACCCCTACAGGTGTCCATAGCCTCTACGCCCCTGTGCCTCTGCCATCTATGACTGATGATGGTAACTACTAGCAGGTTTTACATCATATTTGCCAGTAAGTAGAGCACAGTCTATTACACTTACAGGAATAAGGTAAAAAAAATAAATAAATCTGCATAAATGCTGTGCTTCTTTGATCATGAATGTAACCGGCCATTGTGTTTTCCAGAGACATCAAGTAGAGAAGAAAATGCAATGTTTCTTTAAAAGGGACAAGGATATGGATGAGCTATTGTCAGGATCGTCCCTGGATGTCACATCAGTGCCCCCCACCAATCCAGCGGCTGATCGGACCCCCTAAGGCCAGATGTGGACAGTGCTGATAAAACAGCTCCACATAGTGGCCGTCCTCTGTTCAGCAGCTCGGCTCCTATCGAAGTGAATGAGATAGGAGCTGCAGTACCGAGAATGGCCACTAAGTGGTGTATGGAGCTGTCCTGCGCCGGTTCTGTACACATCCAGTCTCTGCAGACCCAGTTGGCGGGGGTCCCGGGCCCCGACCATAGCCCCATCTATAGACCAGGACAGCCAGAGGTTGGGGGCCCCACAAGTTATAGGATCACTCACCTTGCCCTCCCATTTCATAAACCGGGTTTTGTCCTCCACCAAACACTGTAGGAGTCGCTGGGCTCCCTGCGCCTGCGTACCCCTCTCTCGGCCCGAAAGAATCCGGACCGCATTCTTTTCAGGCACAACCCTCATGGCACCGCCGGCGCCGTCACAACTGCCGCTCAGAACTGAATGTAGGATCTGACATCAAAGAGGGAGACGGGCCGACTTCATGGAAGCCTAAAAGAGAAAAAAACAGAAGTAAATATCAGCTGGAAAAAGATTGCATTAATTTGCTCATTTTCAGGATTTCTGTTGTCTTTGGGTGCAAAGTACAAGAAAACTAAAGCTGCAGTAGAAAACTCTTCCAAAAATGGCGCCCCCCTCATCCACAGGTTGTGTGCGATATTGCAGATCATCCTCATTCACTTCAGAGGAGCAGAGTTATAATCTGGCTGTGATCAGTGATTAATAGCGCAGCGGGCGGATGAAGCGCGCCGTCTCTTTAAGTGCTGGAGTAGATTTCCTGTGCTGGGCGGCCGCCAGGTGCACATGACCCGTCTGCACCGACGCCGAGGAGAGAAACTTAATATCTCATCACAGAAGACCCTCAAGGAGGAAACCCGGAATGTTCCCGAATGTGGGCGCACGAGGCGGACGTCTCATCACCGCCGGGGTCCGAGGAAACCCAGAGATAACGTACTGTGAGGCCAAAGCGCCACGCCGAGCCCTAGCACAATGCACGACCACAGGAGATCACCCCAACATTACACACGGTGCCAATGAGGCGTTATCACCACGGGGCCACGAGTGTAACAAACACATCAGCCCTACGGCGGCAAAGCACACCTGCGGCACAGCCCTGTGGCGGCAAAACACACCTACTACGGAGCGTCATCAGGGTATGAAGCGTCACACCGGCCCAATCTGTCACTACAGAGCGTCACCAGTGTATGAAGCGTCACACCGGCCCAATCTGTCACTACAGAGCGTCACCAGTGTATGAAGCGTCACACCGGCCCGATCTGTCACTACAGAGCGTCACCAGTGTATGAAGCGTCACCAGTGTATGAAGCGTCACACCGGCCTGATCTGTCACTACAGAGCGTCACCAGTGTATGAAGCGTCACACCGGCCTGACCTGCAGCTACAGAGCGTCACCAGTGTATGAAGCGTCACACCGGCCCCATCTGCAGCTACAGAGCGTCACCAGTGTATCAAGCGTCACACCGGCCTGATCTGCCACTACAGAGCGTCACCAGTGTATGAAGCGTCACCAGTGTATGAAGAGTCACCAGTGTATGAAGCGTCACCAGTGTATGAAGCGTCACCAGTGTATGAAGCGTCACCAGTGTATGAAGCGTCACACCGGCCTGATCTGTCACTACAGAGCGTCACCAGTGTATGAAGCGTCACACCGGCCCGATCTGTCACTACAGAGAGTCACCAGTGTATGAAGCGTCACACCGGCCCGATCTGCAGCTACAGAGCGTCACCAGTGTATGAAGCGTCACACCGGCCCGATCTGTCACTACAAAGAGTCACCAGTGTATGAAGCGTCACACCGGCCCGATCTGTCACTACAGAGAGTCACCAGTGTATGAAGCGTCACACCGGCCCGATCTGCAGCTACAGAGCGTCACCAGTGTATGAAGCGTCACACCGGCCCTGTCACTACAGAGAGTCACCAGTGTATGAAGAGTCACACCGGCCCGATCTGTCACTACAGAGAGTCACCAGTGTATGAAGCGTCACACCGGCCCGATCTGTCACTACAGAGAGTCACCAGTGTATGAAGCGTCACACCGGCCTGATCTGCAGCTACAGAGCGTCACCAGTGTATGAAGCGTCACCAGTGTATGAAGAGTCACCAGTGTATGAAGCGTCACACCGGCCTGATCTGCAGCTACAGAGCGTCACCAGTGTATGAAGCGTCACACCGGCCTGATCTGCAGCTACAGAACGTCACCAGTGTATGAAGCGTCACACCGGCCTGATCTGTCACTACAGAGCGTCACCAGTGTATGAAGCGTCACACCGGCCTGATCTGCCACTACAGAGCGTCACCAGTGTATGAAGCGTCACACCGGCCTGATCTGTCACTACAGAGCGTCACCAGTGTATGAAGCGTCACACCGGCCCGATCTGCCACTACAGAGCGTCACCAGTGTATGAAGCGTCACACCGGCCCGATCTGCCACTACATAGCGTCACCAGTGTATGAAGTGTCACACCGGCCTGATCTGCAGCTACAGAGCGTCACCAGTGTATGAAGCGTCACACCGGCCTGATCTGCAGCTACAGAGCGTCACCAGTGTATGAAGAGTCACCAGTGTATGAAGAGTCACCAGTGTATGAAGAGTCACCAGTGTATGAAGAGTCACCAGTGTATGAAGAGTCACCAGTGTATGAAGCGTCACACCGGCCCGATCTGCAGCTACAGAGCGTCACCAGTGTATGAAGCGTCACACCGGCCTGATCTGCAGCTACAGAGCGTCACCAGTGTATGAAGAGTCACCAGTGTATGAAGAGTCACCAGTGTATGAAGAGTCACCAGTGTATGAAGAGTCACCAGTGTATGAAGAGTCACCAGTGTATGAAGCGTCACCAGTGTATGAAGCGTCACACCGGCCCGATCTGCAGCTACAGAGCGTCACCAGTGTATGAAGCGTCACACCGGCCTGATCTGCCACTACAGAGCGTCACCAGTGTATGAAGCGTCACCAGTGTATGAAGCGTCACACCGGCCCGATCTGCAGCTACAGAGCGTCACCAGTGTATGAAGCGTCACACCGGCCTGATCTGCAGCTACAGAGCGTCACCAGTGTATGAAGCGTCACACCGGCCTGATCTGCCACTACAGAGCGTCACCAGTGTATGAAGCGTCACACCGGCCCGATCTGCAGCTACAGAGCGTCACCAGTGTATGAAGCGTCACACCGGCCTGATCTGCCACTACAGAGCGTCACCAGTGTATGAAGCGTCACCAGTGTATGAAGCGTCACACCGGCCCGATCTGCAGCTACAGAGCGTCACCAGTCTATGAAGCGTCACACCGGCCTGATCTGCAGCTACAGAGCGTCACCAGTGTATGAAGCGTCACACCGGCCTGATCTGTCACTACAGAGCGTCACCAGTGTATGAAGCGTCACACCGGCCCGATCTGTCACTGCAGAGCGTCACCAGTGTATGAAGCGTCACACCGGCCCGATCTGTCACTACAGAGCGTCACCAGTGTATGAAGCGTCACACCTGCCTGATCTGCAGCTACAGAGCGTCACCAGTGTATGAAGCGTCACCAGTGTATGAAGCGTCACACCGGCCTGATCTGTCACTACAGAGAGTCACCAGTGTATGAAGCGTCACACCGGCCTGATCTGTCACTACAGAGCGTCACCAGTGTATGAAGCGTCACACCGGCCTGATCTGCAGCTACAGAGCGTCACCAGTGTATGAAGCGTCACACCGGCCTGATCTGCAGCTACAGAGCGTCTCCAGTGTATGAAGCGTCACACCGGCCTGATCTGCCACTACAGAGCGTCACCAGTGTATGAAGCGTCACACCGGCCTGATCTGTCACTACAGAGTGTCACCAGTGTATGAAGCATTACACCGGCCCGATCTGCCACTACAGAGCGTCACCAGTGTATGAAGCGTCACACCGGCCTGATCTGCAGCTACAGAGCGTCACCAGTGTATGAAGCGTCACACCGGCCTGATCTGCAGCTACAGAGAGTCACCAGTGTATGAAGCGTCACACCGGCCTGATCTGTCACTACAGAGCGTCACCAGTGTATGAAGCGTCACCAGTGTATGAAGCGTCACACCGGCCTGATCTGTCACTACAGAGCGTCACCAGTGTATGAAGCGCAACACCGGCCTGATCTGCAGCTACAGAGCGACACCAGTGTATGAAGCGTCACACCGGCCTGATCTGTCACTACAGAGCGTCACCAGTGTATGAAGCGTCACCAGTGTATGAAGCGTCACACCGGCCTGATCTGTCACTACAGAGCGTCACCAGTGTATGAAGCGTCACACCGGCCCGATCTGTCACTACAGAGCGTCACCAGTGTATGAAGCGTCACACCGGCCTGATCTGCAGCTACAGAGTGTCACCAGTGTATGAAGCGTCACACCGGCCTGATCTGCAGCTACAGAGCGTCACCAGTGTATGAAGCGTCACACCGGCCTGATCTGCAGCTACAGAGCGTCACCAGTGTATGAAGCGTCACACCGGCCTGATCTGCAGCTACAGAGCGTCACCAGTGTATGAAGCGTCACACCGGCCTGATCTGCAGCTACAGAGAGTCACCAGTGTATGAAGCGTCACACCGGCCTGATCTGTCACTACAGAGAGTCACCAGTGTATGAAGCGTCACACCGGCCTGATCTGCAGCTACAGAGCGTCACCAGTGTATGAAGCGTCACACCGGCCCGATCTGTCACTACAGAGCGTCACCAGTGTATGGAGCGTCACACCGGCCTGATCTGTCACTACAGAGCGTCACCAGTGTATGAAGCATTACACCGGCCTGATCTGTCACTACAGAGCGTCACCAGTGTATGAAGAGTCACCAGTGTATGAAGTGTCACACCGGCCTGATCTGTCACTACAGAGCGTCACCAGTGTATGAAGCATTACACCGGCCTGATCTGTCACTACAGAGCGTCACCAGTGTATGAAGCGTCACACCGGCCTGATCTGTCACTACAGAGAGTCACCAGTGTATGAAGCGTCACACCGGCCTGATCTGTCACTACAGAGCGTCACCAGTGTATGAAGCGTCACACCAGCCTGATCTGCAGCTACAGAGAGTCACCAGTGTATGAAGCGTCACACCGGCCTGATCTGTCACTACAGAGAGTCACCAGTGTATGAAGCGTCACACCAGCCCGATCTGTCACTACAGAGCGTCACCAGTGTATGAAGCATTACACCGGCCCGATCTGTCACTACAGAGCGTCACCAGTGTATGAAGCATTACACCGGCCCGATCTGTCACTACAGAGCGTCACCAGTGTATGAAGCGTCACACCGGCCTGATCTGCAGCTACAGAGCGTCACCAGTGTATGAAGCGTCACACCGGCCTGATCTGCAGCTACAGAGAGTCACCAGTGTATGAAGCGTCACACCGGCCTGATCTGTCACTACAGAGCGTCACCAGTGTATGAAGCGTCACCAGTGTATGAAGCGTCACACCGGCCTGATCTGTCACTACAGAGCGTCACCAGTGTATGAAGCGTCACACCGGCCTGATCTGCAGCTACAGAGCGACACCAGTGTATGAAGCGTCACACCGGCCTGATCTGTCACTACAGAGCGTCACCAGTGTATGAAGCGTCACACCGGCCTGATCTGTCACTACAGAGCGTCACCAGTGTATGAAGCGTCACACCGGCCTGATCTGCAGCTACAGAGCGTCACCAGTGTATGAAGCGTCACACCGGCCTGATCTGCAGCTACAGAGCGTCACCAGTGTATGAAGCGTCACACCGGCCTGATCTGTCACTACAGAGCGTCACCAGTGTATGAAGCGTCACACCGGCCTGATCTGTCACTACAGAGCGTCACCAGTGTATGAAGCGTCACACCGGCCCGATCTGTCACTACAGAGAGTCACCAGTGTATGAAGCGTCACACCGGCCCGATCTGTCACTACAGAGCGTCACCAGTGTATGAAGCGTCACACCGGCCTGATCTGTCACTACAGAGCGTCACCAGTGTATGAAGCGTCACCAGTGTATGAAGCGTCACACCGGCCTGATCTGCAGCTACAGAGCGTCACCAGTGTATGAAGCGTCACACCGGCCTGATCTGTCACTACAGAGCGTCACCAGTGTATGAAGCGTCACACCGGCCCGATCTGTCACTACAGAGAGTCACCAGTGTATGAAGCGTCACACCGGCCCGATCTGTCACTACAGAGAGTCACCAGTGTATGAAGCGTCACACCGGCCCGATCTGTCACTACAGAGAGTCACCAGTGTATGAAGCGTCACACCGGCCCGATCTGTCACTACAGAGCGTCACCAGTGTATGAAGCGTCACACCGGCCTGATCTGTCACTACAGAGCGTCACCAGTGTATGAAGCGTCACCAGTGTATGAAGCGTCACCAGTGTATGAAGCGTCACCAGTGTATGAAGCGTCACACCAGCCTGATCTGTCACTACAGAGCGTCAGTGAGGACAATGATTACTAACAAAAAAAAAGTGCAGATAAGTAACTTATGGAGCAGGCGTGATCGTGACCCTGCGGCACACGCAGCGCTTCCGGTACCCGGCTGGTCACAATCTAGGCTTTAGTCATGGTCACATTTATTTTAAGCAATATGGGCCCCCTGAGGAAAGGGCTGCACATAAGAAAGATACAGCGCTTGTGGGACAGAAGTTTTGCGTCATTTGGCCGAGAAAAACGTGGTAACGACAATACCTGGCATGTTACCCCCCTGCAAGAAAAAAAGACCACCCTAATACTACAGAATTTCTGTGGGACCGCTCCTCGGGACAGACGGGAAGAGTCCACAGCTGAAGAGTCCCCCGCGCACGTCTCCCCCTCCGCTTTGTAAATGGGGAGACTCCGCAGCCTAGAACAGACGATGCACGATGGAGATCCGGCCAATTCCCCGCGGATTCTGTCAGCTCCACATAAAGTCTCCACGGAGAGGAACGATATTCATCCATACAAGACAGAAGAGGCGAGAGGGGCCTACACTAGACGTCCCCAACCCACCGCATAGACCCCCCCCGTGCTGACCGCCAGCATGTGTCACCCGTCCTCTCCATGGAGTGCAGGGCACAGAAGCACACGGCGACACTCCGCTCCTCCAGGTGATGGTTTGGCATCCAAAAAAGTATTAAAATAGGAGTAAATGGAGGAAGTTACTAGTTACTGTATGCCGATAATGTGAGGGGGGGGGGGGGGATCTACTGGGACCACTGCGTATAAGAAGGGAACTGCTGCAATACTAAGGGGAGCGGCATAGGGACAATTAATGGGGCTGCACTGTACACTCGGGCCTACGGGGACAAGCCACTGTCTAGTTTACACCCCTCGGGTCCAGAGGTGATTTACTAGACCACCATGACCCCCACATCCATAACCTGCACACTAGGTCACTGTGCCTGCGCCTTTCAGAGGTTGTAATACTACAACTCCCAGCATGCACTGGTTGTTAGATGACCCCAGTACAATGTAGAGCTGGGGGTGATCTCACCATCCAATCAGAGGTTTGGATTCATTTTGTAACCCAGACCCCTGCAGTGTGATTGGCTCCCGACCCCCCGGCTTGTAGACCTGTCACATTGCAGCAGGTCCCGACCCCCCGGCTTGTAGACCTGTCACATTGCAGCAGGTCCCGACCCCCCGGCTTGTAGACCTGTCATATTGCAGCAGGTCCCGACCCCCCGGCTTGTAGACCTGTCACATTGCAGCAGGTCCCGGCGCTCGGTTGCACAATGGTGACTTTTGCTCCATCAAACACCGGGTAGCTTTCAACGTTTATTTTGCAGGTGATAACACTGAATGTTTTGCAATATTGTCTAAAAGGATAGAAGGAAGGGCGCCCTTAAAGGGGAAGTGTCAGTCACATGCTGATCGGTGGGATTTTGACCTTTGGGACTCTGCCCGATAACACTGAGCGCCATTTGGCCCCTGGTGAGGAGCAGGAATTAGTGATGTGCTGAGGACCCCAGACCGGGACCGGGGCAGAACTGTGCCGCTTTATTACAGCTCTGCCCAGCAGGAATCACAAGGGTCCTAGGGGTACACCTTTCTGACCACACAGCAGTGTACAATAGTAGTGTGGGGGGTTTGGAGAACCCCCTTAACGTGCGTCTGATCTTTTTAGAAAACTTAAAAATGTCACAAGATTTGCCAAGTCCCCCATCAATCACTAAAACTTCAAAGGAAGCAGCGAGCGCCTCCCTAATTTGTCGCACCTTTCACTATTGAGCAGCACTGATGTCACCCGAACCCACTGATAATAATGGTGTATGGGGCCCGGGAAGAGGATTGTTGGGGGAGGCGAGGATCTGGCACATCAGATATCGGACCACTAATCCTAAATGTTCTCCCTGAAATTATCCGTCCGGCAGCGGCTCCCAAGAGAGCACAGGAGCGCTGCGGAATATGGGAGAGACGGGCGACCATATCTGTGGGGGGCTTAGGGGGACGACTCATAAAGGGGTCACTCCTGCAGATGTATAAAGGCCCCGTCACACTAAGCAACATCGCTAGCAACATCGCTGCTAACGAACAACTTTTGTGACGTTGCTAGCGATGTTGCTGTGTGTGACATCCAGCAACAACCTGGCCCCTGCTGTGAGGTCGTTGGTTGATGCTGAATGTCCTGGGCCATTTTTTAGTTGTTGCTGTCCCGCTGTGAAGCACACATCGCTGTGTGTGACAGCAACAACTAAATGTGCAGGCAGCAGGAGCCGGCTTCTGCGGAGGCTGGTAACCAATGTAAACATCGGGTAACCAAGAAGCCCTGTCCTTGGTTACCCGATATTTACCTTCGATACCAGCCTCCTCCGCTCTCACTGTCAGTGCCGGCTCCTGCTCTGTGCACATGTAGCTGCAGCACACATCGGGTTAATTAACCCGATGTGTGCTGTAACTAGGAGAGCAAGGAGCCAGCGCTAAGCATTGTGCGCTGCTCCCTGCTCTGTGCACATTTAGCTGCAGCACACATCGGGTTAATTAACCCGATGTGTGCTGTAACTAGGAGAGCAGGGAGCCAGCGCTAAGCAGTGTGCGCTGCTCCCTGCTCTGTGCACATGTAGCTGCAGCACACATCGGGTAATTAACCCGATGTGTGCTGTAGCTAGGAGAGCAGGGAGCCAGCGCTCCGTGTGTGCTGCTCTCTGCACGTGTAGCTCCGTGCGGTGGTAACCAAGGTAAATATCGGGTTGGTTACCCAATATTTACCTTAGTTACCAAGCGCAGCATCTTCCACGCTGCGCTGGGGGCTGGTCACTGGTTGCTGGTGAGCTCACCAGCAACTTGTGTAGCGACGCTCCAGCGATCCCTGCCAGGTCAGGCTGCTGGTGGGATCGCTGGAGTGTCGCAGTGTGACATCTCACCAGCAACCTCCTAGCAACTTACCAGCGATCCCCATCGTTGTTGGGATCGCTGGTAAGTTGCTTAGTGTGACTGGACCTTAAGGAGCACTGTCAGCTTCAGACCACTAAGAGATAAGGAGATAAATCCCCACAGCAAACACGGCACCCACAGGAAAAACTTTATTTTCTATATAAACAAAATGAGGCTTGGCTTCTACCTTTTAAAAACAAAAATTTGGTAAATGCCAATTAACGAGTAATGGAAAGACACTGCCTGACTGGTGCGGGTTACATAGGAGATAAAGAGAACTGGTAATGGCCCCTATTTAATAAACCAGAAATAACAGGGAGGCAATACTATCTGGACCCAAATCAGGTACAGGGAGGCAATACTATCTGGACCCACATCAGGTACAGGGAAAGTCAAGGAGGCAATACTATCTGGACCCAAATCAGGTGCTGGGAGGCAATACTATCTGGACCCAAATCAGGTACAAGGGAGGCAATACTATCTGGACCCACATCAGGTACAAGGGAGGCAATACTATCTGGATCCACATCAGGTACAGGGAGGCAATACTATCTGGACCCAAATCAGGTACAGGGAAAGACAGGGAGGCAATACTATCTGGACCCACATCAGGTACAGGGAAAGAAAGGGAGGCAATACTATCTGGACCCAAATCAGGTACAAGGGAGGCAATACTATCTGGACCCACATCAGGTACAAGGGAGGCAATACTATCTGGACCCACATCAGGTACAGGGAGGCAATACTATCTGGACCCACATCATGTACAGGGAAAGACAAGGAGGCAATACTATCTGGATGCACATCATATACATGGAGGCAGTACCATGTGTTCCCACGTCATATACAGGAAGTGACAAGTAGCAGTAGTCTGTACCTTCATTTACAGGGAGAGTCAGGGAGGCAGTACCGTCTTGTACCCACATTAAGAGGCAGAGACAAGGAGGCAGTACTATATGTACCCTTCATCACTTACAGGGAGAGACCAGAGCGGTGTGTGAAGGGGGCTGGCTGCTCATTCCCATAGTCATGCTTGGCCCCTCTTCTCAGGGGATGAGGGGGTGACACGAGCAGATATGAGGCTGCACGCAGCGGACGCCACGTCAGTGCTTTCTCTGCAGGAGCGCTGCGCTACAGATCTGCACACATTTTTGTTGCGAGTCCAGGATGCAGATTGTTGTCAGAAGTCACAAATCACAACAAAATAAGCATCAAAATCCTCATCAAATCACTGCAGATCGTGTGGAACCACAAGTGCCAGCACACCCAGACAGCCTGCGGCACTCCAGATATGGAAAGTGCTATCCTTGTAGTCGCACGTTCGGCGTGCCGTGGTCTGTCGGGGCATGCTGGGAGCTGTAGTCGCACGGTCAGCGTGCTGCGGTCTGTCGGGGCATGCTGGGAGTTGTAGTTGCAGATTTGGCGTGCTGCGGTCTGTCGGGGCATGCTGGGAGTTGTAGTCGCATGGTCGGTGCGCCGCGGTCTGTCGGGGCATGCTGGGAGTTGTAGTTGCAGATTTGGCGTGCTGCGGTCTGTCGGGGCATGCTGGGAGTTGTAGTCGCACGGTCAGCGTGCTGCGGTCTGTCGGGGCATGCTGGGAGTTGTAGTTGCAGATTTGGCGTGCTGCTGTCTGTCGGGGCATGCTGGGAGTTGTAGTCGCACAGTCGGCGTGCTGCGGTCTGTCGGGGCATGCTGGGAGTTGTAGTCGCACAGTCGGCGTGCTGCGGTCTGTCGGGGCATGCTGGGAGTTGTAGTCGCACGGTCGGCATGCCGCTGTCTGTTGGGGCATGCTGGGAGTTGTAGGCGCACGGTCGGCGTGCCGCTGTCTGTCGGGGCATGCTGAGAGTTGTAGTCGCACAGTCGGCGTGCTGCGGTCTGTCGGGGCATGCTGGGAGTTGTAGTCGCACGGTCGGCATGCCGCTGTCTGTCGGGGCATGCTGGGAGTTGTAGTCGCACGGTCGGCGTGCTGCGGTCTGTCGGGGCATGCTGGGAGTTGTAGTCACACGGTCGGCGTGCTGCGGTCTGTCGGGGCATGCTGGGAGTTGTAGTCACACGGTTGGCGTGCTGCGGTCGGGGCATGCTGGGAGTTGTAGTCGCACGGTCGGCGTGCTGCGGTCTGTCGGGGCATGCTGGGAGTTGTAGTCGCACGGTCGGCGTGCTGCGGTCTGTCGGGGCATGCTGGGAGTTGTAGTCGCACGGTCGGCGTGCTGCGGTCGGGGCATGCTGGGAGTTGTAGTCGCACGGTCGGCATGCTGCGGTCTGTCGGGGCATGCTGGGAGTTGTAGTCGCACGGCCGGCATGCTGCGGTCTGTCGGGGCATGCTGGGAGTTGTAGTCGCACGGTCGGCATGCTGCGGTCTGTCGGGGCATGCTGGGAGTTGTAGTCGCACGGTCGGCGTGCTGCGGTCTGTCGGGGCATGCTGGGAGTTGTAGTTGCAGATTTGGCATGCCGCGGTCTGTCGGGGCATGCTGGGAGTTGTAGTCGCACGGTCGGCATGCCGCGGTCTGTCGGGGCATGCTGGGAGTTGTAGTCGCACGGTCGGCGTGCTGCGGTCGGGGCATGCTGGGAGTTGTAGTCGCACGGTCGGCGTGCTGCGGTCGGGGCATGCTGGGAGTTGTAGTCGCACGGTCGGCGTGCTGCGGTCGGGGCATGCTGGGAGTTGTAGTCGCACGGTCGGCGTGCTGTGGTCTGTCGGGGCATGCTGGGAGTTGTAGTCGCACGGTCGGCATGCTGCGGTCTGTCGGGGCATGCTGGGAGTTGTAGTCGCACGGCCGGCATGCTGCGGTCTGTCGGGGCATGCTGGGAGTTGTAGTCGCACGGCCGGCATGCTGCGGTCTGTCGGGGCATGCTGGGAGTTGTAGTCGCACGGTCGGCATGCCGCGGTCTGTCGGGGCATGCTGGGAGTTGTAGTCGCACGGTCGGCGTGCTGCGGTCGGGGCATGCTGGGAGTTGTAGTCGCACGGTCGGCGTGCTGCGGTCGGGGCATGCTGGGAGTTGTAGTCGCACGGTTGGCGTGCTGCGGTCGGTGCATGCTGGGAGTTGTAGTCGCACGGTCGCCGCTCTCGCCCGTCCGCTGCTGATGTGAAGTCTCCGGTGTTTTCTCGGCGGATTGCAGATAATTCTGGTGAAACCGTCGCCCTTTTTTCCGTTCTTACATAAATAAACCGGGTGGGAAATCCGCGATGTGTGACCTCGTCCTCCGGCGTCGACGGTCTGCACACAGCGAGAGGCCACACAGACGTCATGACAACTGCATACGGCGGTGGACGGTTACCATGGAGACCCAGGCGGTAACGCACGGTGAGGACGTGGTGTCTGCACACTACACACTCATACATACGATGACAAACGGCACCAACCGCACAAGCCCCGGGATTCCTCACCTCTCCGGCGGCTCCGGCCTTGCTGGCTCCGGCCTGGCTGATGGCGCTGAGTCCTGGGCCCGGACGGCAGCTCTCTGTCCCGGGCCGCGCTGCGGGGACGACTCCGGGCCTCGTACTGACGGCGGACAGGGACAGAAAATCGTTATCTACAGACAGGTCCGGCGATCAGCGACCATCCGGGACAATGGCGGCCGCCAGACCAGAGCAGCCGACAGCCGAGATCACCGGATGCCCGAGCGAATCGATGAGGAAAGCCAACTAGGATCGAAGTGAGCCAATCAGAGGGCGCGTCTCTGGCAGGCGGGAGCAATGGAGTGCGGAGAGCGCTGTCAGCACTTGTAGGCGTATAAATGGAGCGCCGAGCGGAGGAGGCGGCGTCTCTGGGGATTGTGAGAGCTCCTGACAGTCCGGAGCATCGGATGACGTGCGGTGACGTCACTGCCAGGGGCTGCGCCTGGGGTTATGACGTAACGTTACGCAATTGCCAATAAAAGTCCCAAACATTGTAAGTCACGTGCGAATAGAGCCTCAATAGCTATAGAAACCCCCCAAATGTCGCAGATACACGTCATGTACTATGGGGGCAAACAATTTGTGACCAGAAATCCGACCGACAGCCGACCACAGAGTCCGGACCAGATCTCAGCGGCCTCATGAGCCCGCGACAGCCGCCGCCCGGACCCCTATACAGACCCCCTATATGAACATCTGAACCCGCGACAGCCTGGACCCCTATACAGACGTCTGAACCCGCGACAGCCCAGATCCCCTATATGAACGTCTGAACCCACAACAGCCCGGACCCCCTATATGAACATCTGAACCCGCGACAGCCCGGACCCCCTATATGGACGTCTGAATCTGCGACAGCCCGGACCCCTATATGAATGTCTGAACCCGCAACAGCCCGGACCCCCTATATGAATGTCTGAACCCACAACAGCCCGGACCCCCTATATGAACATCTGAACCCGCGACAGCCCGGAACCCCTATATGGACGTCTGAACCCGCAACAGCCCGGACCCCCTATATGAATGTCTGAACCCACAACAGCCCGGACCCCCTATATGAACATCTGAACCCGCAACAGCCCGGACCCCCTATATGGACGTCTGAATCTGCGACAGCCCGGACCCCTATATGAATGTCTGAACCCACAACAGCCCGGACCCCCTATATGAACGTCTGAACCCGCAACAGCCCGGACCCCTATATGAATGTCTGAACCCACAACAGCCCGGACCCCCTATTTGAACATCTGAACCCGCGACAGCCCGGACCCCCTATATGGACGTCTAAATCTGCGACAGTCCGGACCCCTATATGAACGTCTGAACCCACGACAGCCCGGACCCCCTATATGGACGTCTGAACCAGCAACAGCCCGGACCCCTATACGGACGTCTGAACCCGCGACAGCCCGGACCCCCTATACAGACGTCTGAACCCGCGACAGCCCGGACCCCTATAAAGACGTCTGAACCCGCGACAGCCCGGACCCCTATATGGATGCCTGAACCCGCGAAAGCCCGGACCCCCTATAAGGACGTCTGAACCCGCGACAGCCCGGACCCCCAATACAGACGTCTGAACCCGCGACAGCCCAGACCCCCTATATGAACGTCTGAACCCGCGACAGCCCGTACCCCCTATATGAATGTCTGAACCCATGACAGCCCGGACCCCCTATATGGACGTCTGAATCTGCGACAGCCCGGACCCCTATATGAACGTCTGAACCCACAACAGCCCGGATCCCCTATAAGGACGTCTGAACGTGCGAAAGCCCAGACCCCCTATATGGAAGTCTGAACCGGCAACAGCCCGGACCCCTATACGGACGTCTGAACCCACGACAGCCCGGACCCCCTATATGAACGTCTGAACCCGCGACAGCCCGGAGCCACCTATACAGACGTCTGAACCCGTGACAGCCCGGACCCCCTATACAGACGTCTGAACCCGCGACAGCCCGGACCCCCTATATGAACGTCTGAATCCGTGACAGCCCGGAGCCACCTATACAGACGTCTGAACCCGTGACAGCCCGGACCCCCTATACAGACGTCTGAACCCGCGACAGCCCGGACCCCCTATATGAACGTCTGAACCCGTGACAGCCTGGACCCCCTATACAGACGTCTGAACCTGTGACAGCCAAGACCCCCTATACAGACGTCTGAACCCGTGACAGCCCGGACCCCCTATACAGACGTCTGAACCTGTGACAGCCCGGACCCCCTATACAGACGTCTGAACCCGTGACAGCCCGGAGCCACCTATACAGACGTCTGAACCCACGACAGCCCGGACCCCCTATACAGACGTCTGAACCCGTGACACCCCGGTCCCCCTATACAGACGTCTCTACCCGCGACAGCCCGGAGCCACCTATACAGACGTCTGAACCCACGACAGCCCGGACCCCCTATACAGACGTCTGAACCCGTGACAGCCCGGATCCCCTATACAGACGTCTGAACCCGTGACAGCCCGGAGCCACCTATACAGACGTCTGAACCCGTGACAGCCCGGACCCCCTATACAGACGTCTGAACCCGTGACAGCCCGGACCCCCTATACAGACGTCTGAACCCGTGACACCCCGGACCCCCTATACAGACGTTTGAACCTGTGACAGCCCGGACCCCCTATATGGACGTTTGAACCTGTGACAGCCCGGACCCCCTATACAGACGTCTGAACCCGTGACAGCCTGGACCCCCTATACAGACGTCTGAACCTGTGACAGCCAAGACCCCCTATACAGACGTCTGAACCCGTGACAGCCCGGACCCCCTATACAGACGTCTGAACCTGTGACAGCCCGGACCCCCTATACAGACGTCTGAACCCGTGACAGCCCGGAGCCACCTATACAGACGTCTGAACCCACGACAGCCCGGACCCCCTATACAGACGTCTGAACCCGTGACACCCCGGACCCCCTATACAGACGTCTCTACCCGTGACAGCCCGGAGCCACCTATACAGACGTCTGAACCCACGACAGCCCGGACCCCCTATACAGACGTCTGAACCCGCGACAGTCCGTACCCCCTATACAGACATCTCTACCCGCGACAGCCCGGACCACTCATACAAACATCTCTACACACGTCAGCCCAGACCCCCCTATACGGACGTCTGAATTTGTGAAAGCCGAGACCCCACTATACTGACGTCTGAATCCACAATAGCCTGCACCCCCCTATACTGACTTCTGAATCCACGACAGCCTGGACCCCCTATACTGACGTCTGAACCCGCATTAGTCCGGACCCTCGATACAGACATCTGTACCCACGTCAGCTCGGACCCCCTATAGAGATGTCTGAATCCATAACAGCCGCTTGTCGTCGCCAGGATGGTTCACAATTTTCAAAGTCTCCATACGGGGTAGGAGCGTATATAAACCGCGGGTGTCCTGGATGGGTGAGGACAGGAATTAGTGGCTTATTCCCATCTGTAGAAGTTATCAACTGTTCATAGAAGTGATGACGCTGATTACTAGGGGGTTTGACTGCTCGGAGCTCCAGAAATCCAGAGAACAAGGCTCTGAAATGCCCCGTCTACATGAAGCGGCAGATGGACATGTGCACGGGCAGTCCCATAGACAATGACTGACAATGACTGGACATGTGCAGCAGCAGTACCATAGACGATGACTGACGATAGCTGGACATGTACATCAGGAGTACCATAGACAGTGACTGCAGCGACGGCTGGACTAATGCATTGGTAGTACCATAGACAATGACCGGAGCAATGGCTGGACATGTGCATTGGCAATACCATAGACAATGACCGTAGCGACGGCTGGACATTTACACGGGCAGTCCCATAGACAATGACTGACAATGACTGGACATGTGCAGCAGCAGTACCATAGACGATGACTGACGATAGCTGGACATGTACATCAGGAGTACCATAGACAGTGACTGCAGCGACGGCTGGACTAATGCATTGGTAGTACCATAGACAATGACCGGAGCAATGGCTGGACATGTGCATTGGCAATACCATAGACAATGACCATAGCGATGGCTGGACATTTACACGGGCAGTACCATAGACAATGACAGCTGGATATGTACATCAGGAGTACCATAGACAATGACCGTAGCAACGGCTGGACAAGTGCATCGGCAATACCATAGACAACGACTGGAGCAATGGCTGGACATGTACACAGGCAGTACCATAGACAGTGACCGGAGCGACAGCTGGACATGTACACAGGCAGTACCACAGACAATGACTGGCATGTGCATTGGCAGCACCATACACAATGGATTGAGGAAATGTTGCACCTCTGCTCCACTTACTCCAGATTCTAGTGAGCCCCGTTCTCGGGGTCAGTGACAGTCGGGCCCCAGCAATCAGCAACTGAATAGTGATAATTTCAATAGATGGGAGTTACCCACTAAAGGGAACGTTTCATCAGAAAACGCTCCCCTTGTGCACAGCAGGTTTCTGGGTTTTCTGTGTTTGTGTTTTGTCAATGTTTTATTTTCCATCTCAAGATCTGTATTAAAATAACAACTATACATTGTTCAGTTCTCGCTGCGGTCACGGGGGCTTCTGCACTCAGACCTCCTGTTGTTTCACTAAATCCTCCTGTATATCAGCCACAATGATCGAACTCTGCCCTGTGTGTCATATTTCACACATCCAATGAGCGCGTGCAAAAGTCATTGGAATGGGAGGAGGTGAGCTGTGACATCAGCTATTGTGAATGGTGGATCCTATCTACTGTATATAGAGGTGTTATCAGTCATTGTACAGGAGGAGGAGGTGAGCTGTGACATCAGCTATTGTGAATGGTGGATCCTATTTACTGTATATAGAGGTGTTATCAGTCATTGTACAGGAGGAGGCGGTGAGCTGTGACATCAGCTATTGTGAATGGTGGATCCTGTTATATACTGTATATAGAGGTGTTATCAGTCATTGTACAGGAGGAGGAGGTGAGCTGTGACATCAGCTATTGTGAATGGCGGATCCTATCTACTGTATATAGAGGTGTTATCAGTCATTGTACGGGAGGAGGAGGTGAGCTGTGACATCAGCTATTGGGAATGGTGGATCCTATCTACTGTATATAGAGGTGTTATCAGTCATTGTACAGGAGGAGGAGGTGAGGTGTGACATCAGCTATTGTGAATGGTGGATCCTGTTATATACTGTATATAGAGGTGTTATCAGTCATTGTACAGGAAGAAGTGAGCTGTGACATCAGCTATTGTGAATGGTGGATGCTGTTATCTACTGTATATAGAGGTATTATCAGTCATTGTACAGGAGTAGGAGGAGGTGAGATTTGACATCAGCTATTGTGAATGGTGGATCCTGTTATCCACTGTATATAGAGGTATTATCAGTTATTGTACAGGAGGAGGTGAGCTGTGACATAAGCTATTGTGAATGGTGGATCCTGTTATCTACTGTATATAGAGGTATTATCAGTTATTGTACAGGAGGAAGAGGAGGTGAGCTGTGACATCAGCTATTGTGAATGATGGATCCTGTTATTTACTATATATAGAGGTGTTATCAGTCATTGTACAGGAAGAAGTGAGCTGTGACATCAGCTATTGTGAATGGTGGATCCTGTTATTTACTGTATATAGAGGTGTTATCAGTTATTGTACCGGTGGCGGTGAGCTGTGACATCAGCTATTGTGAATGGTGGATGCTGTGTTATCTGCTGTATATAGAGGTATTATCAGTAATTGTACAGGAGAAGGAGGAGGTGAGCTGTGATTCTACCTATTGTGAATAGTGGGTCCTGTGTTATGTACTGTATATAGAGGTGTTATCAGCCTCTGTACAGGAGGAGGTGAGCTGTGACATCACGTCTCATGTCACATCTTCTATGAGGCTGGTGCTTAGCAATTGAAGTTAAAGGGTACCAACAATCATGGTGGATTTTTAGGATGCTAATATACTGTATGCTGCGGATGTCACAGTAGATTTCATCCTTTGCAATCCAAAAAATAATGAAAATATGGGGTGAATCTGAACCCACCACCTGCACATTAAACAACGCTGCTGGGAGGAAATGAGCTTTAATCCTCCCGGCAGTCTTCCAGTTTCAGTCATGGGGGTGGCGCCAGCGCGGGTTCAGTCACTGCTCTGTGTATTCCTCGAATGCTGAGCGGTTGTCAGTCAATGTTGGGGGCGGTAACAGCCGCTACTCTCCATACACAGAGCAGTAACTGACCCCGCGCAGGCGCCGCCCCCCGTGGCTGAAACCGGAAGACTGCCGGGAGGATTAAAGTTCATTTCCTCCTGGCAACATGGTGTAAAGTGCAGGCGCCGGGCAGGTTCAGAAGCTCATGTGTGCGTCAAAAGGTTCATGCTGCGATCGTCTGCGAGTCTCGGATCACTCGCACCCAGACAAGTCTACAGGTGCAAGTCTCGGATCACTTGCACTCAGACAAGTCTACGGGTGCGAGTCTCGGATCACTCGCACCCAGACAAGTCTATGGGTGCAAGTCTCGGATCTCTCTTACCCATAGAAGTCTACGGGTGCGAGTCTCGGATCTCTCTTACCCATAGAAGTCTACGGGTGCAAGTCTCGTATCACTCACACCCAGACAAGTCTACGGGTGCGAGTCTCGGATCACTCGCACCCAGACAAGTCTACAGGTGCAAGTCTCGGATCACTTGCACTCAGACAAGTCTACGGGTGCGAGTCTCGGATCACTCGCACCCAGACAAGTCTATGGGTGCGAGTCTCGGATCACTCGCACCCAGACAAGTCTATGGGTGCAAGTCTCGGATCTCTCTTACCCATAGAAGTCTACGGGTGCGAGTCTCGGATCACTCGCACCCAGACAAGTCTACGGGTGCAAGTCTCGTATCACTCACACCCAGACAAGTCTACGGGTGCGAGTCTCGGATCACTCGCACCAAGACAAGTCTATGGGTGCGAGTCTCGGATCTCTTACCCATAGAAGTCTATGGGTGTGAGTCTTCGATCACGCGTACCCATACAAGTCTATGGTTGCAAGTCTCGGATCACTCGTACCCATACAAGTCTATGGGTGCGAGTCTCGGATCACTCTCACCCATACAAGTCTATGGGTGCGAGTCTCGGATCACTCGCACCCATACAAGTCTATGGGTGCGAGTGAAACATCGGAATGCACTAGGATGACATCCAAGTGCAGTGCGATAATCCCATCAGTCTGCAATGGAGTAGAGATTAACCCCTCCCTCTCCTCCGCAGCTGTATCAGAAAACTAGCTGAGTATTTACCTATTGCAACCAATCAGAATCCACTTTAGGCAAAGGAAAGCAGCAGCCTGATTGGTTACTGTGGATAACTACTTCAGCATTCATATACATATCTGCTCATAGCATGTGAATGGTGATATAGATGAATGGCCATATGACAAGGCAAATGCCTGACAGGACAGGAAGTGTTGTCATGGGGAAAATAAAATAAGAGGAGTCCCAGGTCTCCATAAATAAAGGTGTATTTTGCTGTGATATTTCTCCTTTAATCTGAATTTTCCGGCTCCTCTCTAGGTGAAATGATTCAGGACTAGTTCATGTCTCATCCGATAAGCCTCCGTCTCCACCGCTTCCATGTTATTACAGTCCTCCTCCGTCTCCATGAGAGAAGGTCCGTAATCGCACCAAATATCCAGGCCGTGCTGCAGCGCGATGTTGTGCAGTATGCAGCAGGCCAGGATGATCTGAGCCGACTTCTCGGGGGAGTACTGCAAGGTGGCGCGCGATCCGTCCAGACAGCGAAAGCGGTGCCGAAGCGCCTGCTGTGCGCGCTCCATGACGTTGTGCGTGGCGGAGTGCGCCATGTTGTATCTGTACTCCTGGGGGCTCTCGGGGATTTGCACTGGAGTCATTATCCACGGCCGGAGGTGGAAGGCGCTGTCCGCTAAGAAAGACAAAAGAAGAAGGTTAGATCCATTATTTGCTGTAGTGTAATATATCACAGGCTCAGTTATTTACACACAGGTATCGGTGCTGGATGGACAGGTCTTGGGTTTTAGAAGGTCTGAGCCGGACACAACAGGGCTATCCGGCATCTACGGCACATCAGAAAAGGCTGCACGCTGTGTTCTCTCAACCTGGTGCAAAAAGTGATGAGCTGGATGAATAGGAGCAGTCCTATAGACAACTATGGGACCAGTGCCCACTGTGGGACCAGAACCCATCGTGGGTCCAGAGCCCATCGTGGGACCAGAACCCACTGTGGGACCAGAACCCACTGTGGGACCAGCGCCCATCGTGGGACCAGCGCCCATCGTGGGACCAGAACCCACTGTGGGACCAGCGCCCACTGTGGGACCAGCGCTCATTATGGGACCAGAACCTATTGTGGGACCAGAACCCACTGTGGGACCAGCGCCCACCGTGGGACCAGCGCCCACCGTGGGACCAGCGCCCACCGTGGGACCAACGCCCACCGTGGGACCAGCGATCCATCGTGGGACCAGCGATCCATCGTGGGACCAGAACCCACTGTGGGACCAGCATCCGCGCCCAGTCTCTCTTTAGGGTTCCTCTACCACGCCACAAGGAAAAAAGGAGAGATGTGTGAAAGAGTCTAAAACCCTTGTATTGCTCCCTCTCTCTCTCTATGTACACACACAGAAATTGTTCTATACAAGTAGCAGCAGGCAGCACATCTCTCAAAAAAAACTTGCAAGGTTTGCTTGCTTCATTAAACGATATGTTGCCTCCATTTCTTGTATTTCGGCATCCTTCGGCACCAGTAATTCCTCTATCACCACATTTAGGGATTGACAGCAGAATGTAAATGGTTAAACAGCAGCGATCAGAGCTAGATCAGGTCACTGCTGTTACTGGCAGATGCTGTTGGGGTAGATCGGGTCGCTGCTGTTACTGGCAGATGCTGTTGGGGTAGATCGGGTCGCTGCTGTTACTGGCAGATGACAGCGGACTAGATCGGGTCGCTACTGTTACTAGCAGATGCCGTCAGGCTAGATTGGGTCGCTGCTGTTACTGGCAGATGCCGGCTGGCTAGATCGGGTCGCTGCTGTTACTGGCAGATGCCGGCTGGCTAGATCGGGTCGCTGTTGTTACTGGCAGATGCTGGCTGGCTAGATCGGGTCGCTGTTGTTACTGGCAGATGCCGGCTGGCTAGATCGGGTCGCTGCTGTTACTGGCAGATGCCGGCTGGCTAGATCGGGTCGCTGCTGTTACTGGCAGATGCCGCTGGCTAGATCGGGTCGCTGCTGTTACTGGCAGATGCCGCTGGCTAGATCGGGTCGCTGCTGTTACTGGCAGATGCCGGCTGGCTAGATGGGGTCGCTGCTGTTACTGGCAGATGCCGGCTGGCTAGATGGGGTCGCTGCTGTTACTGGCAGATGCCGCTGGCTAGATCGGGTCGCTGCTGTTACTGGCAGATGCCGCTGGCTAGATCGGGTCGCTGCTGTTACTGGCAGATGCCGGCTGGCTAGATGGGGGTCGCTGCTGTTACTGGCAGATGCCGGCTGGCTAGATGGGGTCGCTGCTGTTACTGGCAGATGCCGGCTGGCTAGATGGGGTCGCTGCTGTTACTGGCAGATGCCGGCTGGCTAGATCGGGTCGCTGCTGTTACTGGCAGATGCCGGCTGGCTAGATCGGATCGCTGCTGTTACTGGCAGATGCCGGCTGGCTAGATCGGGTCGCTGCTGTTACTGGCAGATGCCGGCTGGCTAGATCGGGTCGCTGCTGTTACTGGCAGATGCCGGCTGGCTAGATCGGGTCGCTGCTGTTACTGGCAGATGCTGGCAGTGTTACATAGACATGCGCACCCTCACTGTGACATACAGTTACGTCAGGATGCACAACGGAGTTCACATGGGAACCTACAGGCGACGTGTTGCTGTGTGACTACTCTGTGGCATAGGGAGGAGGTATCAGTCAGAACCTCCTGGGACATGTAATGTATAAATGCAGACATATAATGTGGACATACCCAGCATCCAACCCTCTTTGTGCATTTTCGTCTCAAACAGACAGGAAAGGTTGGACTGGTGGAGAACCACATCATCCTGGGTGCTGCCGGGCCGGTGGGTTTCAGCCCAGAGAAGGACCCCTTGAGTGTCACACACCAGAAGGCAATTTAAAGAATGCAAGCCCTTCCGGTTTATATATGACAAGTCCTCTGCATTAGGAGCTTTAATGGTTACATGTGTGCAGTCCACCACCCCCAGCACGCCTGGGACCCCCGCCAGCCCGTAAAAGTCGTCCTTCAGCTTCTGCACCAACGCTTCCTCCTGCGGAAAACAGATGAACTGCGAGGCCCTCTCCACCAGAGCGTCCGTCACATTGGTCACACATCGACTCATGGAAGCCTGGCTGATCCCAATCGTGTCTCCCATACGTGTCTGGAAGGAACCAGAGGTGTAAAATCCGAGAGCCGCCATGATCTGAGTCTCAGGGCTGATGGCACGGGATCGCTGAGTTGGCCGGGATAGACTGGCACCCAAAAGTTCAACCAGGTAGTCAATGAATGGTCGGGGGAAGCCGTATGTAGTAACCAAGTACTCATCAGAAACGTCGTCCAGGCGGAACCGGTCCAGAGTGCGGTGGCCACGGCCGTAGAGCAGGAGGTCACAATCCAGGACCGTTATAGGAATAGCCATGGTCAAGAGCCGAACACCGGCCGATGCCACCTCATAGATTATCTGAAAAGAAAGACGACAGTCAGTACTCCGAAACCGCAAATCCGCATCTAATGATGGTAAACGCGGTCGAGTTGCAGCACACAACGTAATGCAACTCCCGCCAAAGCCCAGCACGAGACGTAACGCAACCGCCGCCAAAGCCCAGCACGAGACGTAACGCAACCGCCGCCAAAGCCCAGCACGTGACGTAACGCAACTCCACCAAAGCCCAGCACAAGACGTAACGCAACTGCCGCCAAAGCCCAGCACAAGACGTAACGCAACTCCCGCCAACACACAGCACGAGAGGTAACGCAACTCCGCCAAAGCCCAGCAGAAGACATAACGCAACTCCGTCAAAGCCCAGCACGAGACGTAACGCAACCGCCGCCAAAGCCCAGCACAAGACGTAACGCAACTCCGCCAAAGCCCAGCACAAGACGTAACACAACTGCCGCCAAAGCCCAGCACAAGACGTAACGCAACTCCGCCAAAGCCCAGGACAAGACGTAACGCAACTCCGCCAAAGCCCAGCACGAGACGTAACGCAACTCCGCCAAAGCCCAGCACGAGAGGTAACGCAACTCCGCCAAAGCCCAGCACGAGACGTAACGCAACTCCGCCAAAGGCCAGCACAAGACGTAACGCAACTCCGCCAAAGCCCAGCATGAGACGTAACACAACTCCGCCAGAGCCCAGCACGAGACGTAACGCAACTCCGCCAAAGCCCAGCACGAGAGGTAACGCAACTCCCGCCAAAGCCCAGCACAAGACGTAACGCAACTCCCGCCAACACACAGCACGAGAAGTAACGCAACAGCCGCCAAAGCCCAGCACGAGAAGTAACGCAATTCCGCCAAAACCCAGCACAAGACGTAACGCAACTCCCGCCAAAGCCAAGCACGAGACATAATGCAACTCCCGCCAAAGCCCAGCACCAGACGTAACGCAACTCCCGCCAAAGCCCAGCACGAGACGCAATGCAACTCCCGCCAAAGCCAAGCACGAGACATAATGCAACTCCCGCCAAAGCCCAGCACGAGACGTAACGCAACTCCCGCTAAAGCCCAGCACGAGAGGTAACGCAATGCCCGCCAAAGCCCAGCACGAGACGTAACGCAACTCCTGCCAAAGCCCAGCACGAGACATAAAGCAACTCCCGCCAAAGCCCAGCAAGAGAGGTAACGCAACTCCCACCAAAGCCCAGCACAAGACGTAACACAACTCCCGTCAAAGCCCAGCACGAGACATAATGCAACAACCGCCAAAGCTCAGCACGAGACGTAACACAACTTCCGCCAAAGCCCAGCACGAGACATAACACAACTTCCGCCAAAGCCCAGCACGAGACATAATGCAACCCCCACCAAAGCCCAGCACGAGACGTAATGCAACTCCCACCAAAGCCCAGCACAAGACATAACACAACTCCCGCCAAAGCCCAGCACAAGACATAACACAACTCCCGCCAAAGCCCAGCACGAGACATAACACAACTCCCGCCAAAGCCCAGCACGAGACATAATGCAACCCCCACCAAAGCCCAGCACGAGACATAACACAACCCCCACCAAAGCCCAGCATGAGACGTAACGCAACCCCCACCAAAGCCCAGCACGAGACGTAACACAACCCCCACCAAAGCCCAGCACGAGACGTAACACAACCCCCACCAAAGCCCAGCACGAGACGTAACACAACCCCCACCAAAGCCCAGCACGAGACGTAATGCAACTCCCACCAAAGCCCAGCACCAGACGTAACGCAACTCCCGCCAAAGCCCAGCACGAGACGCAATGCAACTCCCGCCAAAGCCAAGCACGAGACATAATGCAACTCCCGCCAAAGCCCAGCACGAGACGTAACGCAACTCCCGCTAAAGCCCAGCACGAGAGGTAACGCAATGCCCGCCAAAGCCCAGCACGAGACGTAACGCAACTCCTGCCAAAGCCCAGCACGAGACATAAAGCAACTCCCGCCAAAGCCCAGCAAGAGAGGTAACGCAACTCCCACCAAAGCCCAGCACAAGACGTAACACAACTCCCGTCAAAGCCCAGCACGAGACATAATGCAACAACCGCCAAAGCTCAGCACGAGACGTAACACAACTTCCGCCAAAGCCCAGCACGAGACATAACACAACTTCCGCCAAAGCCCAGCACGAGACATAATGCAACCCCCACCAAAGCCCAGCACGAGACGTAATGCAACTCCCACCAAAGCCCAGCACAAGACATAACACAACTCCCGCCAAAGCCCAGCACAAGACATAACACAACTCCCGCCAAAGCCCAGCACGAGACATAACACAACTCCCGCCAAAGCCCAGCACGAGACATAATGCAACCCCCACCAAAGCCCAGCACGAGACATAACACAACCCCCACCAAAGCCCAGCATGAGACGTAACGCAACCCCCACCAAAGCCCAGCACGAGACGTAACACAACCCCCACCAAAGCCCAGCACGAGACGTAACACAACCCCCACCAAAGCCCAGCACGAGACGTAACACAACCCCCACCAAAGCCCAGCACGAGACGTAATGCAACTCCCACCAAAGCCCAGCACGAGACATAACGCAACTCCCGCCAAAGCCCAGCACGAGACGTAACGCAACTCCCGCCAAAGCCCAGCACGAGACGTAATGCAACCCCCACCAAAGCCCAGCACCAGAAGTAACAACTCCCGCAAAAGCCCAGCACGAGACATAATGCAACCCCCACCAAAGCCCAGCACCAGACATAACGCAACTCCCGCTAAAGCCCAGCACGAGAGGTAACGCAACTCCTGCCAAAGCCCAGCACGAGACATAATGCAACTCCCGCCAAAGCCCAGCAGGAGAGGTAACGCAACTCCCACCAAAGCCCAGCACAAGACGTAACACAACTCCCGTCAAAGCCCAGCACGAGACATAATGCAACAACCGCCAAAGCTCAGCACGAGACGTAACACAACTTCCGCCAAAGCCCAGCACGAGACATAACACAACTTACGCCAAAGCCCAGCACGAGACATAATGCAACCCCCACCAAAGCCCAGCACGAGACGTAATGCAACTCCCACCAAAGCCCAGCACAAGACATAACACAACTCCCGCCAAAGCCCAGCACAAGACATAACACAACTCCCGCCAAAGCCCAGCACAAGACATAACACAACTCCCGCCAAAGCCCAGCACGAGACATAACACAACTCCCACCAAAGCCCAGCATGAGACGTAACATAACACCCGCCAAAGCCCAGCACGAGACATAACGCAACTCCCGCCAAAGCCCAGCACGAGACATAACACAACTCCCGCCAAAGCCCAGCACGAGACGTAACATAACACCCGCCAAAGCCCAGCACGAGACATAACGCAACTCCCGCCAAAGCCCAGCACGAGACGTAATGCAACTCCCACCAAAGCCCAGCACCAGAAGTAACACAACTCCCGCCAAAGCCCAGCACGAGACCTAATGCAACCCCCACCAAAGCCCAGCACGAGACGTAACGCAACTCCCGCCAAAGCCCAGCACGAGACCTAATGCAACCCCCACCAAAGCCCAGCACGAGACGTAACATAACACCCGCCAAAGCCCAGCACGAGACGTAACATAACACCCGCCAAAGCCCAGCACGAGACGTAACATAACACCCGCCAAAGCCCAGCACGAGACATAACGCAACTCCCGCCAAAGCCCAGCACGAGACGTAATGCAACTCCCACCAAAGCCCAGCACCAGAAGTAACACAACTCCCGCAAAAGCCCAGCACGAGACATAATGCAACCCCCACCAAAGCCCAGCACCAGAAGTAACGCAACTCCCGCCAAAGCCCACCACAAGACGCAATGCAACTCTCTCCAAAGCCCAGCATGAAATGTAATGCAACTCTGCCAAAACCCAGCACAAGATGTAAGGCAACGCCTGCTTTTATTTTTGCAGAAACTTTGCGGCTTAGAAAGTTTTAACCAGTGAACGACCATTTTCATCATCAGTTGTTAAGTAAAGTAATAGCTGATCCTGCTCCATACCAGGCAGATGCAGGCTGTGTTATACAGCCAACACCTGACAGTGAATGCAGCGACTAGAGCACCATTTGTTTAACCATTTTAATGCCACCATCAATCTCTGACAGCGGCATGTAAATGCCGTCATTGCTGAATGTCCCTGTAACGGCCATCTTGGTCCTTCCCTGGCGCATGGTAAGCGCCATAGGAGAACCATGATTTCCCTATATACTCTAGTACTGCAGTATATAGTAAAGGCAATCAAATGATTGCAGGAGGAATAAAAATAAAAGGAAAAATGAAATAAAAATGTAAAAAATATGTTTTAATCATTTAACCACACAGCGAGAGCACGCTCCGTACCGCGCGGAGAGAGCACGCTCCGTACCGCGCGGAGAGAGCACGCTCCGTACCGCGCGGAGAGAGCACGCTCCGTACCGCGCGGAGAGAGCACGCTCCGTACCGCGCGGCGAGAGGGTTAGAAAAAGAATGTAAAAAAAAAAAGGATTTTATCTCTGCTCCACAAAATGATATGCAGAGCAGTAGGAGAGCACCGGACTGCAATCGTCATTTAAGTTGCCACCTATGCAGAGCACAGACGTTGAGGTCAGTATCCCATCAGCTGCTTTGCTCTGCATAGGCAACAACTTAAATGACAGAAGCTAACTTGAGAGCTTTGGTATATTGGTTGCTGCCTATGCAGAGCACTGCCACTGATGACATACAGTGCCCATCAGCTGCTTTGCTCTGCATAGGCAGCAATTTAAATGACAGAATCTAACTCGAGAGCGTTGGTATCTTGGTTGCTGCCTATGCAGAGCGCAGCTGCTGATGACACACTCGCCTTGATTGCTGTTCTCTGTACAAGAACCTGTAGCCCCTCTCTAGATTTTTTTCACTACACTATATGGTAAAGTGAATGGTGTCATGTAAACTACTATCATAAAAAAATAAGCTCTGGAAAAAAATATGTAAAAGGTTCCGGCTCCTGGAAGAAAAAGAAAAAAAAAAATAACCGCAGCGGAAAGATGTGAACACTGGTGCAAAGGCAGAATCGTGCAGCTGCCAGAAACAACCAATCAGGCTGCAGCTTTCATTCTCCATAAGGCCTCTGAAAAATGAAATCTGGATTCTGATTGGTTGTTATGGGTTATTCCTTTTCCGGCCACTAGATTTTATGAGTCTCCCTCAGAATCGATGTAGCAGAGCTGAGCAGCCCCCTCCTGTGATGTAGCAGAGCTGAGCAGCCCCCTCCTGTGATGTAGCAGAGCCGGTCCCCACATCATCAGCCATTTACCTAATGTTTCGGGCTCTCCGTACCTCGGCGCTCAGTGCTGACTCTGCCGTCCAGGCTTGTTGTTGGCGGCTGCAGATTCCACACCTCCCGAGCGTGACGCAGCTCAGAAAAACAATCTGCTCCTCCCTGGTAGCGATGAGGGGTCACAAGGACGGTGCTGCGGGGGCGAGGGTGAACCGGGGGGTAGGGAATATTTTAGTTTATTTATTTATTTTTTCTGTGGAATCTGCGGCTCAGAAATAGCAGATGAGCTTTCCGCGCAGACAGCAAAACACAAACATTAATGGCGGCTCTGAGCGCCGGACCGGGGGCGTGAGGGGAGGGGAGAAGACGGGGCGGGGGACCGGAGCCGGGACCGGGGGAGCACAGCCAGGACCGGGGGAGCAGGGGCTGGAGCTGCCCCCGTAGAAGAGGCGTCATCTGGAGGTGAGCAGGGGATGTTCCCACCCTAATGACCCATATGGGGGATCCTCTCACATTACACATCCCCCTGTCCTGGGTCTCATTCTTATATAGGGACTGTCTGCCTATAAGAGCTGTATACTGCTCATTCCCCTGTAAACAGATGTTCTCTTCCGCACCATGGCGACCGTTCCGGCCCGCCACCAATGATCAATAACGTAAATCTATAATGTCCCTGGACCGGGACATGAGGCCGCAATATGGACCAGACACAACATGAGGGACTGGAGCGACGTCTCAAGGTGCGGGCTGAATCACAGTTTTCTTCCAAGCACAGCGCCACCCTTGTCTGCAGGTCGTGTCTGATATTACAGCTCGGCTCCGATGAAGTGAATAGGGCTGAGCGGTAATACCAGACATGGCCTGCAGCGGGAGGGGTGCCACTGTTTCTGCAAGAAAGATGGATGGGGATCCAAGAAAAGAGAGAAGGAATCCAGATCTGAGACATATGAGATCTTATTGGATTTGGATGCGGTGCGTTACACCGCAAACAGTGAGTGCATCAGTAGTGCGGTCTCAACGCGTTTCAAGTGCGTTTCACTCTGACGTAGCAGCGACGTCCCGTTGTCATTGTGTGTGACATCCAGCAACAACCTGGCCCCTGCTGTGAGGTCGCCAGTCGTTGCTGAATGACCTGGACCATTTTTTGGACGTTGCTCTCCCGCTGTGAAGCGCACATCGCTGTGTGTGACAGCGAGAGAGCGACGAACTGAATGTGCAGGGAGCAGGAGCCGGCTTCTGTGGACGTTGGTAACCAAGGTACACATCGGGTAACCAAGCAAAGGCTGCTTGGTTACCCGATATTTACCTTCATTACCACCGTTCGCCGCTCTCAGGCTGCCAGTGCTGGCTCCCTGCTCCCTGCACATGTAGCCAGAGTACACATCGAGTAAATAAGCAAAGCGGTTTGCTTATTTACCCGATGCGTACTCTAGCTACGAGTGCAGGGAGCCAGCGCTAAGCCGTGTGTGCTGGTAACCAAGGTAAATATCGGGTAACCAGCGAAGCACTTTGCTTGGTTACCCGATATTTACCTTAGTTACCAAGCGCAGCATCGCTTCCATGCGTCGCTGGGGGCTGGTCACTGGTGAGATCTGCCTGTTTGACAGCTAAGCAGCGACCATGTAATGACGCAGCAGTGATCCTGATAAGGTCAGGTCGTCGTCGTGATCGCTGCTGCGTCGCTACGTGTGACCCTAGCTTTAGCCATGACTAACCGTGCTAAACACACTTAAAACGCATTGAAACCGCGATACTCATGCGCTCACTGTAAGGGCGTGTGCCCACGATCAGTGCTCACAGCATCTTGGACGCAGCATGCTTCAGCTTTGTCCAAAACGCGTTGTACAGTATACGCACAGTGGACGGGATTTCTAGAAATCTTGTGCCCACTGTGCGTGTACGGCCCACAGCGAAAATTTACCTACGCTGCGACATTCCAAGCCACAGGCACGTCAATTCTTTGCTCTGGAGTCGCAATTTCGTCCATAGGGAGAATACAAGCAAGAGACTGCAGTACCCTGAACCCTGATCGTGGGCACAGGCCGCTGCGGTCTCCTGTGTTCTTCTGCAGAGGAGACTCGAGACCCCACAGATCAGGACCTGCCGCGTCCAGGACACAGCAGGTCCTGATCGTGGGCACGTACCCTTAGGCCATGTGTCCACGCTGCGGAAAATGCGCGGATTTTGCCACGGATTTCTCGCGGAAAAGCCGCGGATTTTCCGAAAATCTGCAGCAGCGGCAGTTCCAAGCCATTTCAATGGCATTTTGGAAATGCTGTGTCCATGCTGCAGATTTTTCCGCCGCGGATTTGCCGCGGATTTTGATCCGGAAAAATCTGCAGCATGTCAATTATTGTTGCAGATTTTGATCCGGATTTTGGCTATAGAATGGGGAAAAAAAAATAATCCATGGCAATTCCGCGGTAAATCCGCGGCAAAAAAAGGTGCGGATTTGCCGCGAAAGTTGCGGATTTTCATGCAGAAAAATCCGCAGCAACATTCTACCGTAGACACATAGCCTTAGCCCTAAGACACACAGCGATTAAAATTGGACAAGTGGCATTCGATAAATCGCATTTTACTTAAACCAATGTTACTCTATGGGGGCCGGTCCTCTCTGCAATTTTATTTCTCAGCCCTAATCGGACCGAGAAAACAATCACAGTGTACTGCGATTGTCTTCAAGTCCTGGATCACTCACACCCATACAAGTCTATGGGTGAGGGTGAAACATTGCACTGCACTCGGATGACATCAAAGTGCAGTGCGATATAGGCATCAGCTGACAATGGAGGAGATGGAGAGATTAATCCCTCCCTGTCCTCCGCAGCTGTGATCTGATCACAGGATCGGATCACAGTCACATGACGCTCGGCTCATGCTTGCAGCAGATCGGAAGCCAAGAGTGATAGCATATCTCATCGGATGCCGTACGCTTCTGGGGCCCCGGTTTTAGCGATGTAATGCACTGTATCCAAATCCAATAAAGATGACCTCGTATGTCTAAGAGCCGGATTCCTTTTCTTGGATTGTGTTGCTGGCCATGGCGAGGATGAATCCTTTCTCCGTACTGAGGTGGGGCAGATAATATGGGGAGCTGGACTTTACACATATATCTGATGGATGGGAATAACATGCTTTTTTGGGAACAATCTTTTTAAAGGGTAATCCAGTGCCGCTCACTTCCATAGGCATAATCAGGTGCCATGTCCTTGTCACTGCCACAGCTCACCTCCTACAGAGGAAGTGACAGACACTGGAGTATTAAGATCTGCTGTCATCTATGAATCTGTTGCAAAGCAATCATGTAATGGCTGACCTCAGAAGTTCAATACGGTCATGGTCCTGGATGGCCCTGTCCCTGCCTGACCGTCATGGTCCTCCTGGATGGCTATGTCCTTTCCCAACTGTCATGGTCCTCCTGGATGGCCATGTCCTGTCCCAACTGTCATGGTCCTCCTGGATGGCCCTGTCCCTGCCTGACCGTCATGGTCCTCCTGGATGGCCCTGTCCCTGCCTGACCGTCATGGTCCTCCTGGATGGCCCTGTCCCTGCCTTACCGTCATGGTCCTCCTGGATGGCCATGTCCTTTCCCGACCGTCATGGTATTCCTGGATGGCCATGTCCTTTCCCGACCGTCATGGTCTCTTCTGGATTGCCATGTCCCTGCCTGACCGTCATGGTCCTCCTGGATTGTGCTGCCCTGATAGCCATGGTCCACTTGGACCACCACAGCCTTCATGGATCACCTTCATCCTTGATTATCGTCCACCATAGTCAGTTACTTCTGTAGATGAGGTTCCCCACATTGGGGTCTTTTCACCCTCGGAGCAGCAGCTGACGACTACATTTTACAGTCCATTAGCATCAATGTTTTCCCAGTTCTTAACGCCAATGGTTTATTTTCTAGCTCAGACCTTTATTATTACATTGTTTGGTGCGGTTCTTCTTTTCTTGGCTTTTAGGAATTGTTGGTATTGCAACTTTTTTTTTTTTTTTTTATATCTTTACTGACTTTTGAGAGGAAAATAATACAACCAGAGGAATGTGACAGAGACAACAGCAGAAAAATAACATTTGTTGTATCAATCAAAACTATTATAGGGAGCAGGATGTAATGTTATAACAGTGCGACCATCGAGGTAATGCAAGGAAAAAGCACAAGAAACAGGATTTAAACTTCCATGACAACACAAACTGAGTAAGAGGTTGTAGCCAACAAAAGGATAACCGAGAAATTTACAAGAAGAACAGAAAGAAAAGGGCAAGAGGAGAGAAGAGAAGTGGGACGAGGGGAGAGGTGCGCGGGACGAGGGGAGAGGTGCGCGGGACGAGGGGAGAGGTGCGACGAGGGGGGAGGTGGGACGAGGGACGAGGGAGAGGGGAGAGGTGGGACGAGGGAGAGGGGAGAGGTGGGACGAGGGGAGAGGTGGGACGAGGGAGAGGGGAGAGGTGGGACGAGGGGAGAGGTGCGAGGGACGAGGGGAGAGGTGGGACGAGGGGGGAGGTGGGACGAGGGGGGAGGTGGGACGAGGGACGAGGGAGAGGGGAGAGGTGGGACGAGGGAGAGGGGAGAGGTGGGACGAGGGAGAGGGGAGAAGTGGGACGAGGGAGAGGGGAGAGGTGGGACGAGGGAGAGGGGGGAGGTGGGACGAGGGAGAGGAAGGAGAGGGGAGAGGGGGGAGGGGGGAGGTGGGACAAGGGAGAGGGGGGACGAGGGGAGAGGTGGGACGAGGGGATAGGTTTGCGGGACGAGGGGATAGGTTTGCGGGACGAGGGGATAGGTTTGCGGGACGAGGGGATAGGTTTGCGGGACGAGGGGATAGGTTTGCGGGACGAGGGGATAGGTTTGCGGGACGAGGGGATAGGTTTGCGGGACGAGGGGATAGGTTTGCGGGATGAGGGGATAGGTTTGCGGGACGAGGGGAGGTGCGCGCGGGACGAGAGGAGAGGAGTTGCGCGGGATGAGAGGAGGTGCGCGGGACGAGGGGAGAGGTGGGACGAGGGACGAGGGGAGAGGTGGGGCGAGGGACGAGGGGATAGGTTTGCGGGACGAGGGGAGGTGCGCGCGGGACGAGGGGAGGTGCGCGCGGGACGAGGGGAGAGGTGCGCGCGGGACGAGGGGAGAGCTCTGCAGGCAGGAGGTACTTTGTTTACAGATTCAGTTTTCCCCAATGAGGGCCCACTATTCATCCGAGGATCTAAATTAAAACCAATAAAACCAAGTTTTCTAAAAACGGTCATAGGAATTTTTGCCTGGAGAGGGGCGCGCCTCCATCTACACGGCTTCATTTATTTTTGAAGACCATAAGAAAACTGACGGAGCAGCTTGTGATAACAATGACGGGGACGTGGCCCATAATGCTGCGGCTCCGCTGTACACAGCCCGGCACCGTGTATGGATCAGGGTCATAACGAGGGGATTTATGAGGATTTTCAACCTCGTTCTGCACAAAACCGTCTCTGAATAATCTTTAAATTTGCTTTTCTATTGATTTTATATGGGGAATGCAGAGCAAAAGTAGTGGGGAAGGTGGAAACAGCACCTTGTGCACTATAGGGACGCTTCCCCATGGAGGTCAATAGACATTACAGAGTATCTGCAGTGGCTCTTGATGTGGATGTTGGAGCTGAATGTGTAGTTGGTGCCGGCTCCCCCCGATCTCTGCGGTGCAGGCTGTACGGCCTCCGGATACAGGGGAAGTCCAGGGAATTCTTTAATTTCTCAGCTGCCTTCCAGGAGATGAGTAACTGAATATTCAGATTGTGCTGCGCCCCGGGGGGAAGTGTCTGAAGCACTGAGCCTGGCACAGGGGGCTTCAGAAAGCTGAGCATTGCATCCGCTCTCCCCCTCGGAAGGGAAGCGTCTGCCTCTGAGCTGCCGTCCTGCGCAGGCCCTCCGAGTAATGCTCCAGTTACTGCGAGTTCTGATAATGACCCTTAGGCACCGCTTAGCATTAATTAGTGATTGCAGATGCCCCCAAGTCTTCTCTGTGAACCCCTCATTCTGATATGATCACCTGGAATAGATATGGGCTCCCGGTTTACTGTGTAGCAGGTTTCTGCGTTTTCCAGCGTTTCTCCAGGTACTGGGCAGAGATGCGGTGACTTCCGGCCTTTATTCCTGGTCTTCCATCACTTGATGCCTCTTGTCACGGTGGTGCGGCTGCCCTAGACACCGAGCGATCAGACCTGGCACCTCCCGATAGCTCTGCCGCCTTCATTCCTCACACACTATTAATCATTTATTCTCCTTTCTTCAGGTCTCCAGACACAATGGACTCCGATCTCAGCCCCCAGGACCGGAAGGACTTGGACAAGTTTGTCAAATTCTTTGCATTAAAGGTAGAAACACAATAAAATGGGGAGATCTCCTCTGCAGAATTTTAGGGTTAAAAAAACAAACATAAACCTGACATTCCTTGCTCCACATTTATTAATTGTTATAGATTTATTTTTAATTTTTTTTTTGGCTCAACAAGAGGTGTGGTCTAGCTCTAAAGAAGCCTATAATATTTAATATTATCCCAAACTTTTGGTGCAGTTGAAGTCATCAGGTGATAAAAACGTAGAGGTTATTAACACGAAACGATCCCAGCCCTTGTCTCGCCACCGATCGCCTACATGCATTGCATTGCTTAAGGCTAGTTTCACACTTGCGCTATTTTGACGCAAACGAAATCCGTCACTAATGTAGTACAGTTCATTTATTTACAGTGGAAGCGCGTTACTATGGCGCGCGTGTGTGTGTCATGCAGTACCCGCTTGTGTCCACATGGTGTCGCGCTTCCACTGTAAATAAATGAACTGTACTACATTAGTGACGGATTCCGTTTGCGTCAAAATAGCGCAAGTGTGAGTGGGTCCTAATAGCCACTTCCATTGCCACAAAACGACCATTAATACAATTGTTCTGTGCAAGTGAAAAAAAACCCTTTTTCTTGGCCGCACGTACTGTCCACCGCGCTGTCCACCGCGCTGTCCACCGCGCTGTCCACCGCGCTGTCCACCGCGCTGTCCACCTGCTGCCGGGAACAGGGATGTTTAAATTAGATTAGATTAGATTAATCCTTTCACCTGACAAACAAGCCTATACTTGCTCATCAGGAGACCAGCCGCCTTTCTACAAGAGCTGGTTTCCTAATTATCGGCTAGTGTACAGATACCATGTGTGCCATCCAGCATCACCCACTGGGGAGGTTTTGGTACATTTTCAGATTTTCTGCTTTTCTTGCCATTTTATTCTTCGGCTCTGGAGCTGCCTTTGCTTCTTCCCGCGAGCCCAGCTTTCATTTTCAATGATTTTGGACACATACAGAGTTTTGATCTCTGTTCATTTCATTTTTGAGAAGGTGAAATGACTGAAAAACCACAATTCAGGTGGTTTTTATTTATTTATTTTATTCATGGCGTTCACGATATTGATTAATTTGGTAGATCGCATTTTGGTCAAAAATGCTTTTTTTTTTTTTTTTTTTATCAATTTTTGGATTGGGGAAAAAAACGAGTGATTCAAACTTTTGTTTTGATTTTTAGTATTTAATTATTTTGTACTTAGTTTGTCGTCTCCCCAGGTGACCTGAACCTGCCATGGCGTACATTGCCATTCGTCCGTATTTGTTGCAGTGTATAGGGAAATTAACAATCTTGTACAAAAAGCACAGGCCGGGCTCATACAGATACAAAGATACTGGTGACGGGTTAAAAGTTTTATGTGTGATATTTCCGGTGTCTTGCAGATCCACTGGGCTTTTAGGCGGGCTTTGCACACTACGACATCGCAGGTGCGATGTCGGTGGGGTCAAATTGAAAGTGACGCACATCCGGCATCGCATGCGACATCGTAGTGTGTAAAGGCTCGATGATACAATTAACGAGCGCAAAATCGTCGTAATCGTATCATCGGTGCAGCGTCGGCGTAATCCATAATTACGCTGACGCGACGATGTTGTTCCTCGTTCCTGCGGCAGCAAACATCGCTGTGTGTGAAGCCGCAGGAGCGAGGAACATCTCCTACCGGCGTCACTGTGGCTTCCGTAGGATATGCGGAAGGAAGGAGGTGGGCGGGATGTTTACATCCTGCTCATCTCCGCCCTTCCGCCGCTATTGGCCGCCTGCCGTGTGACGTCGCTATGCCGCCGCACGACCCGCCCCCTTAGGAAGGAGGCGGGTCGCCGGCCAGAGCGACGGTCGCGGGGCGGGTGAGTGCATGTGAAGCTGGCATAGCGATAATTTTCGCTACGCCAGCTATCACACGATATCGTACCTGCAACGGGGGCGGGGACTATCGCGTGCGACATCGCAGCATCGGCTTGCAATGTCGCAACGTGCAAAGCCCGCCTTAGAGATCCCCACCGGGTCTTCTCTGTGCAGACGCTATCATGGGGCTCCTCATATTCTTTCTGGCTGCAGATTGGAGCTGCTGGTTTCCAGGTCTTTTTGGATCTGGTCATCAACAGGAATGTTGAGGAACATTTTTATTGCTTTGTAGCATACGATAATGACCATCATCTTCACTGCAGCGTTCATAGCCTTCATTAGCAATGTCTTCATTCCACAGGCCGTGCAGGTCATCGTACAGGCCCGGCTCGGAGATAAGATCTGCACTCGCTCGTCTTCCTCTCCGACAGGGTCTGACTGGGTGAGTGATTTTTATCTAGGCGTCTCGCCGCTTATTTTATAGACGGATGTGCATTAACTTGGTTCATTTTTGCAGTTTAATTTGGCGATAAAAGACATCCCCGAAGTGACGCAAGAAGCCAAGAAAGCTCTTTCAGGCCAACTGCCAGCCGTGGGGCGCTCCATGTGTGTGGAGATCTCCCTGAAGACCTCCGAGGTAGGAGAATTATGTGGACGAGCCACAAGGGGCGGCTGCATGTGACCCAAATTCAGTAAAATGACACTTCTCTTTTAGCCATATAATTGTTTTGACTATCTGATGGCAAATCTTCAATGTATGCCATAAACGTCTTAAGAGGTGCAGGTCCCATCTCCAAGAGCACCACTGTGTCTACATGTATTATCAGATAGGACTGTTTTTAAATTCCCCTTTTCTTCGGCGCTCTATTGGGAGACCCAGACGATTGGGTGTATAGCACTGCCTCCGGAGGCCACACAAAGCAATTACACTAAAAAGTGTAAGGCCCCTCCCCTTCTGGCTATACACCCCCAGTGGGATCACTGGCTCACCAGTTTTCTGCTTTGTGCGAAGGAGGTCAGACATCCACGCATAGCTCCACTGTTTAGTCAGCAGTAGCTGCTGACTATATCGGATGGAAGAAAAGAGGGCCCATATGGGGCCCCCAGCATGCTCCCTTCTTACCCCACTTGTGGTTTGTAAGGTTGAGGTACCCATTGCGGGTACGGAGGCTGGAGCCCACATGCTGTTTTCCTTCCCCATCCCCCTGAAGGGCTCTGAGGAAGTGGGATCTTACCGGCCACCAAGCCCTGAGGCCGGGCTCCATCCACAGACCCATAGAACCTGCTGGATGTGGAGCGGGAGTGCCGTTCAGGGACAAGGCCCTTCAACTTTCAGGTACTCTGTGTCCCCGTATGGCAGACCACGCGCACCCCAGGCTTGCTGGGTGTGCCAGTGCGCCGGGGACTGTAGCGCTGTGCGCTGGGCTTATAGTCCCCGCAGATTACTGGGGGACTTTATGTGTGTGGATCGCCGCGCCGACCGCCCCTGGAGCGGCGGCGCAGCTGCGACTTGTAGTGCGCCGGGGTCGCGCCGACCGCGCTTTTACGGCGGCGGCGCTTCTAACTTTAGTCCCCGGCTTTCTGCGGCCTAGCTCCGCTTCGTTAACGCCCCCCACCCTGTCAATCAGGGTAGGGGAGAGACGTTATTCAATCGGCAGCGCCGAGGGCTGGAGCACGATTTACATGCTCCAGCCCTCTCACTGAGCACAGTAGGACACAGGCTTCGCGCTTTTTCTCTGTGCACGCCCTAGGCCCGCCCCCAGGCTTGCAGCTCCCCAGGACGCCGGCAGCCATTATACACATGCAGTCTGGCTGGAGAACGGACGCAGGCTCTGGGGGACCCAGGCTAGGGGTTTCTGGCGACCACACACCCGCGCTAAGCGGGCGGTAAGCAGCACATACGTGCAGCCCCACTAGTGCCACAGTGTTATATTTTTCGCTGTACATAGACACTGCTGTGTCTAGATATATTTAATACTGCACTGTAAGGTCGCTTCTTGGCTGTACACCCTATATTGCTTTGAGGAGACAACAGCATGTCATCCGCAAAACGCAAGGGTGCCAAGGCACGGGCTGTATACACTACTTGTACAGCATGTGGGGCTAATCTACCAGCAGGCTCCAACGACTCTCATTGTGTGCAATGTTCAGTCCCAGTGGCACTTCGTCAGCCAGAGCCTATTGTGGTGGTAGCCCAGGCAGAGACGCCTGTGAACCCTGCCCCGGTGACGGGGACAGAATTTGCAGTCTTTGCTGATAAAATGTCTGTGACTATGACAAAAATCCTGGAAACCTTGCAGTCCAGGCCAGTTGCTCAGACCATAGACACTGCTGTGTCTATGTTCCCCGGTCCCCCTCAGTTGGAACTAATCCGTACTTCAAGGGGGTCCCAGGCATCACAGGCTGAGGGCTCTGACTCCGATGACAGTCCCAGTCCGCCTAAGCGAGCTCGCTGGGAGAGACCCTCCACGTCATCACGCGGATCAGGGTCTCAGCGAGAAGGGTCCCTATATGAGGGTTCAGAGGTGGGTGATCAGGAGTCTTGTCCTGACGCCGCACTCAATTTGGATACGCCAGATGGTGACGCCATGGTAAATGACCTTATAGCGGCCATCAATAGGCTGTTGGATATTTCTCCCCCAGCCCCTTCTGCAGAGGAGGCAGCTGCACAGCAGGAGAAATTCCATTTTCTGTATCCCAAGCGTAAATTGAGTACTTTTCTGGACCACTCTGACTTCAGAGAATCCATCCAGAAACATAATACTTATCCGGACAAGCGTTTTTCTAAACGCCTTAAGGATACACGGTATCCTTTTCCCCCTGACGTGGTCAAACGCTGGACCCAGTGTCCAAAAGTGGACCCTCCAATATCCAGGCTTGCAGCTAGATCCATAGTTGCAGTGGAGGATGGGGCTTCACTTAAAGATGCCAATGACAGACAGATGGACCTTTGGTTGAAATCTGTCTATGAAGCTATCGGCGCGTCGTTTGCTCCAGCATTCGCGGCCGTGTGGGCGCTCCAAGCTATTTCAGCTGGTCTGGCACAGGTGGACTCTCTCATACGTCCAGCAGTGCCGCAAGTGGCGTCCCTAACTACGCAAATGTCTGCGTTTGCGACCTACGCTATCAATGCGGTACTGGACTCTACGAGCCGTACCTCAATGGCATCTGCCAACTCTGTAGTTTTGCGCAGAGCCTTGTGGTTAAAGGAATGGAAAGCAGATTCTGCTTCTAAAAAATGTTTAACCAGCTTGCCATTATCTGGAGACAGACTGTTTGGTGAGCAATTGGCGGAAATCATCAAACAGTCCAAAGGTAAGGACTCTTCCTTACCCCAGCCCAGATCAAGCAAACCTCCACAGAGGAAGTGGCAGTCAAAGTTTCGGTCCTTTCGAGGCTCGGGCAAGCCCCAATTCTCCTCGTCCAAAGGGACTCAGAAAGAGCAAAGGAGCTCTGATTTCTGGCGGGCTCACTCACGCCCCAAGAAAGCAACCGGAGGTACCGCTTCCAAGGCGGCTGCCTCATGACTTTCGGCCGCCTCCCTCCGCATCCTCGGTCGGTGGCAGGCTCTCCCGCTTTTGCGACATTTGGCTGCCACAGGTCAAAGACCGGTGGGTAACAGACATTTTGTCTCACGGGTACAGGATAGAGTTCAGTTCTCGTCCTCCGCCTCGGTTCTTCAGAACTTCCCCACATCCCGACCGAGCAGATGCCCTTCTGCAGGCGGTGACTTCTCTAAGAGCAGAAGGAGTGGTGGTCCCTGTTCCTCTTCAGGAACGAGGTCAAGGTTTTTACTCCAATCTCTTTGTGGTGCCAAAAAAGGACGGCTTATTCCGTCCTGTTCTGGACCTAAAACTGCTCAACAAGCATGTGAACGCCAGGCGGTTCCGGATGGAATCCCTCCGCTCAGTCATTGCCTCAATGTCTCAAGGAGATTTCCTAGCATCAATAGACATCAAGGATGCTTATCTCCACGTGCCGATTGCTACAGAGCACCAACGCTTTCTACGCTTCGTGATAGGAGACGACCATCTTCAGTTCGTAGCTCTGCCATTTGGTCTAGCGACAGCCCCACGGGTGTTCACCAAGATCATGGCGGCAGTGGTAGCAGTCTTGCACTCTCAGGGACACTCTGTGATCCCTTACTTGGACGATCTACTGGTCAAGGCACCCTCTCAAGAGGCATGCCAACTCAGCTTGACTGTTGCACTGGAGACTCTCCAGACGTTCGGGTGGATCATCAACTTCTCAAAGTCAAATCTGTCACCGACCCAATCACTAACGTATCTTGGCATGGAGTTTCATACTCTCTCAGCGATAGTGAAGCTTCCGCTGGACAAGCAGAGGTCACTACAGACTGGGGTGCAGGCTCTCCTTCAAAGTCAGTCGCACTCCTTAAGACGCCTCATGCACTTCCTCGGGAAGATGGTGGCGGCAATGGAAGCGGTTCCGTTTGCGCAGTTTCATCTGCGCCCACTTCAATGGGACATTCTCCGCCAATGGGACGGGAAGTCAACATCCCTGGACAGGAAAGTCTCCCTTTCCCAGACGGCCAAAGACTCTCTGCAGTGGTGGCTTCTTCCCACCTCATTATCACAGGGAAGATCCTTCCTACCACCGTCTTGGGCGGTGGTCACGACAGACGCGAGTCTGTCAGGGTGGGGAGCAGTTTTTCTCCACCACAGGGCTCAGGGTACGTGGACTCAGCAGGAGTCCACCCTTCAGATCAATGTTCTGGAAATCAGAGCAGTGTATCTTGCCCTACTAGCCTTCCAGCAGTGGCTGGAAGGAAGGCAGATCCGAATTCAGTCGGACAACTCCACAGCGGTGGCATACATCAACCACCAAGGGGGGACACGCAGTCGGCAAGCCTTCCAGGAAGTCCGGCGGATTCAGATGTGGGTGGAAGCCACAGCCTCCACCATATCCGCAGTTCACATCCCCGGCGTAGAAAACTGGGAAGCAGACTTCCTCAGTCGCCAGGGCATGGACGCAGGGGAATGGTCCCTTCACCCAGACGTGTTTCAGGAAATCTGTCGCCGCTGGGGGGTGCCGGACGTCGACCTAATGGCGTCACGGCACAACAACAAGGTCCCAACCTTCATGGCACGGTCTCGCGATCAAAGAGCGCTGGCGGCAGACGCCCTAGTGCAAGATTGGTCGCAGTTCCGGCTCCCTTATGTGTTTCCACCTCTGGCACTCTTGCCCAGAGTGCTACGCAAGATCAGATCCGATTGCAGCCGCGTCATACTTGTCGCCCCAGACTGGCCGAGGAGGGCGTGGTATCCGGATCTGTGGCAGCTCACGGTCGGCCAACCGTGGGCACTACCAGACCGACCAGACTTACTGTCCCAAGGGCCGTTTTTCCATCGGAATTCTGCGGCCCTGAACCTGACTGTGTGGCCATTGAGTCCTGGATCCTAGCGTCTTCAGGATTGTCCCAAGGGGTCGTTGCCACCATGAGACAGGCTAGGAAGCCCACGTCCGCTAAGATCTACCACAGAACGTGGAGGATATTCTTATCCTGGTGCTCTGCTCAGGGAGTGTCTCCCTGGCCATTTGCATTGCCTACCTTTCTTTCTTTCCTGCAATCTGGGTTAGAAAAAGGTTTGTCGCTCGGCTCCCTTAAAGGTCAGGTCTCGGCGCTATCCGTCTTTTTTCAGAGGCGTTTGGCACGCCTTCCTAAGGTGCGCACGTTCCTACAGGGGGTTTGCCATATCGTACCCCCGTACAAGCGGCCGTTAGATCCATGGGATCTGAACAGGGTACTAGTTGCCCTCCAGAAGCCGCCCTTCGAGCCTCTGAGGGAGGTTTCACTTTCTAGACTATCACAGAAAGTGGCTTTTCTGGTAGCGATCACATCTCTTCGGAGAGTGTCTGAGCTGGCAGCGCTATCATCCAAGGCTCCCTTCCTGGTCTTCCACCAGGACAAGGTAGTGCTGCGCCCCATTCAGGAGTTTCTCCCGAAGGTGGTATCCTCTTTTCATCTTAATCAGGATATCTCTTTGCCTTCGTTTTGTCCTCATGCAGTTCATCGGTATGAGAAGGATTTACATTTGTTAGATCTGGTGAGAGCACTCAGAATCTACATTTCCCGCACGGCGCCCTTGCGCCGTTCGGATGCACTCTTTGTCCTTGTCGCTGGTAAGCGCAAAGGGTCGCAGGCTTCTAAGGCCACCCTGGCTCGATGGATCAAAGAACCAATTCTTGAAGCCTACCGTTCTGCTGGGCTTCCGGTTCCATCAGGGCTGAAGGCCCATTCTACCAGAGCCGTGGGTGCGTCCTGGGCATTACGACACCAGGCTACGGCTCAACAGGTGTGCCAGGCAGCTACCTGGTCGAGTCTGCACACTTTCACCAAACATTATCAGGTGCATACCTATGCTTCGGCGGACGCCAGCCTAGGTAGAAGAGTCCTGCAGGCGGCAGTTGCCTCCCCGTAGGGGAGGGCTGTCTTGCAGCTCTAACATGAGGTATTTCTTTACCCACCCAGGGACAGCTTTTGGACGTCCCAATCGTCTGGGTCTCCCAATAGAGCGCCGAAGAAGAAGGGAATTTTGTTACTTACCGTAAATTCCTTTTCTTCTAGCTCCTATTGGGAGACCCAGCACCCGCCCTGTTGTCCTTCGGGATTTTTGGTTTGTTTGCGGGTACACATGTTGTTCATGTTGAACGGTTTTCAGTTCTCCGATGTTACTCGGAGTGAATTTGTTTAAACCAGTTATTGGCTTTCCTCCTTCTTGCTTTTGCACTAAAACTGGTGAGCCAGTGATCCCACTGGGGGTGTATAGCCAGAAGGGGAGGGGCCTTACACTTTTTAGTGTAATTGCTTTGTGTGGCCTCCGGAGGCAGTGCTATACACCCAATCGTCTGGGTCTCCCAATAGGAGCTAGAAGAAAAGGAATTTACGGTAAGTAACAAAATTCCCTTCTTTGTGTCCGAAACGCGTTAAGCCGCACGGCAAGTCGCATGGCGATTTTGGATGATTTGTGACCCTTTTCCTTATTTTTAAACTTTTCAAATAAAGCATGAAGATTTTTATTCATCCATATTGGTGCTGAGTCCCACTCATTTTCTATTACCATTATCAGATAGGGCAAGAGTCAAGGACCCTGCCCCCAACATAGTCGCTCAGAACCAGGTCTATGACAATTAGGCCCTGTGCACACTCTGCATTTTTGCATGTATTGTGGGTGCACTTTTGGTCCCAAAACTGCATGAATTTCCTTCCCCAGCGAAGTCTAAGATTTCATTTTTTCTGTCCGCACATTACAGGTTGTTTTTTTGGCTACATCTTTGTGGTGACCAGAAAGATGCAGCATGTCAATTCTTTATGATTTTTTTTTTCTCCAGCATTTTTGAGCCCTTCCAGTCAATAGATTTGACTTAAAAAAAAAAATTAAAAAAAAAAACGCGGCAAAAAAACCACATAAAAAAAGCATGTGTTTTTTGGATGCGTTTTTGCCATTTTTGTGGCCACCGCGGAGATGCAGCGTGCGCACATAGCCTTATAGACATTTGGGTCTTAAATAGGAAAACCCCTTTAATTATATCCCCAAAACTTCACATCTGACAGGTTTATAGTAACCAGAAGTTTGGGGGAGAAGAGATAAAATACAGACTCCTAACTTAAGGCCCCGTCACACACAGAGATAAATCTTTGGCAGATCTGTGGTTGCAGTGAAATCATGGACATATTGTTCCATTTGTTCACAGCCACAAACCTGGCACTGATTGTCCACAATTTCACTGCAACCACAGATCTGCCGCAGATTTATCTCTGTCTGTGACAGGGCCTTTACTCTTCATTCCACGGTCACATGACGTGGTGTCCTGGTAAGAAGTGATCACCTAGCCACAGTACAGATGGTGCCTTTTAGATCAGTGGGTATTTGACAGCTTAGGCTAAGTTCACACTTCCGTTGTTTTGCATCAGTCATAATCCGTCGCCTTAAGGAATTACGGTATCCTGCAAAATATTTTGCATTAATCCGTTTTTTCCCCATAGACTTCTATTAGCGACGGATTGCAGCGGATGGCCTTGCGTTGCATCCGCCGTGTGACGATCAGTTTTTTAATGACTGACAGGCGGGAGCAACGCTGAATGTAACATTTTTTGGAGCAGCAAAAAAATGGACTCCACAGGATTCCGTCACCATCCGTCAAAAGCTATAATGGATGTCTGTGGTGCTCTACTGAGCATGCCCAGCATGTCTGGCACACCCAGTGGGCTGTCCCAAACACAAACGGATCACGACTGATCCGTCAAAAAACGGACGCGACGGATGTAACGGACGCGACAGATCAGTTTTTTACAGGATTCCTAAGAACGGAATCCTGTGAAATCACACATCCGTTGCGTCAGTTGACATCTAAAAAACTACGGATCCGTCGTTGTGTCGTAGCATCAGACCTGACGGATTTAAAACAACGGAAATGTGAACATAGCCTTAGCCCCGCTGTCTATGAAGCGGAGGTCAGACGTGGATGCGGTCATCTCCTGCAGTGCATAAAGCAGGGGTGGGGAGCCTCCGGCCCGCGGGCCGCATGCGGCCCGCCATGACCTTTTATGTGGCCCCCGGGCAGATTCCCGGGGGAGGCAGTGCTTGTGCTGTCACCGCGGTCTTGCTGCCGCCGGCCCTTTAAATCCACACATTGCTGTTTGTGCTGCAATGTGTTCTCCCGTCGGCCAGTGCTTACTTTGTGGGCGGGTCCACAGCAGCCTCACAGCTTCCAGCGTTGTGTGCACGCCCCCTGCCCTCCGGAGATCAGTGCCCGCCTTCTCCTTCTGATGCTGTGTGTCCGGCTCCTGCACTCCGGTGATGTGAATGCAATGCTGCTGTGAGTCCAGCGCCGACCCTCTTGCTGCTATTTGCCCTGCCCAATGCTTTGTGCCTAAACCCCAGTTCTGTAAACCCTCTCCCCCAGAGTTGCATGAAACTCTCAGCGCAGTGTGGCCCCCAATGTCCTGTGTGCACCCCTCCCCCAGTTCTGTGTGCAGCCCCCCAATGTCCTGTGTGTACCCCTCCCCCAGTTCTGTGTGCAGCCCCCCAATGTCCTGTGTGTACCCCTCCCCCAGTCCTGTGTGCAGCCCCCCAATGTCCTGTGTGCACCCCCCACACAATCCTGTGTGCAGCCCCCCAGTCCTATGTGCACCCCCCACACAATCCTGTGTGCACCCCTCCCCCAGTCCTGTGTGCAGCCCCCCAATGTCCTGTGTGCACCCCCCACACAATCCTGTGTGCAGCCCCTCCCCCAGTCCTATGTGCAGCCCCTCCCCCAGTCCTATGTGCAGCCCCTCCCCCAGTCCTGTGTGCACCCCTCCCCCAGTCCTGTGTGCACCCCTCCCCCAGTCCTGTGTGCACCCCTCCCCCAGTCCTGTGTGCACCCCTCCCCCAGTCCTGTGTGCACCCCTCCCCCAGTCCTGTGTGCAGCCCCCCCCAGTCCTGTGTGCAGCCCCCCCCAGTCCTGTGTGCAGCCCCCCCAGTCCTGTGTGCAGCCCCCCCCAGTCCTGTGTGCAGCCCCCCCCAGTCCTGTGTGCAGCCCCCCCCAGTCCTGTGTGCAGCCCCCCCCAGTCCTGTGTGCAGCCCCCCCCAGTCCTGTGTGCAGCCCCCCCCAGTCCTGTGTGCAGCCCCCCCCAGTCCTGTGTGCAGCCCCCCCCAGTCCTGTGTGCAGCCCCCCCCAGTCCTGTGTGCAGCCCCCCCCAGTCCTGTGTGCAGCCCCCCCCAGTCCTGTGTGCAGCCCCCCCCAGTCCTGTGTGCAGCCCCCCCAGTCCTGTGTGCAGCCCCCCCCATTCCTGTGTGCAGCCCCCCCCATTCCTGTGTGCAGCCCCCCCCCAGTCCTGTGTGCAGCCCCCCCAGTCCTGTGTGCAGCCCCCCCAGTCCTGTGTGCAGCCCCCCCAGTCCTGTGTGCAGCCCCCCCAGTCCTGTGTGCAGCCCCCCCCAGTCCTGTGTGCAGCCCCCCCCAGTCCTGTGTGCAGCCCCCCCCCCAGTCCTGTGTGCAGCCCCCCCCCCAGTCCTGTGTGCAGCCCCCCCCCCAGTCCTGTGTGCAGCCCCCCCCCCAGTCCTGTGTGCAGCCCCCCCCCAGTCCTGTGTGCAGCCCCCCCCCAGTCCTGTGTGCAGCCCCCCCCCAGTCCTGTGTGCAGCCCCCCCCCCAGTCCTGTGTGCAGCCCCCCCCCCCAGTCCTGTGTGCAGCCCCCCCCCCCAGTCCTGTGTGCAGCCCCCCCCCTAGTCCTGTGTGCAGCCCCCCCCAGTCCTGTGTGCAGCCCCCCCCCCAGTCCTGTGTGCAGCCCCCCCCAGTCCTGTGTGCTGCCCATCACCCAGTCCTGTGTGCAGCGCAGCCCCGCGTGTGGTGCCTGTGCCCCCAGCCCCGCGTGTGGTGCCTGTGCCCCCAGCCCCATGCCCCCAGTTAATTAATTGTTTCTTCAGCGCTCTATTGGGAGACCCAGACGATTGGGGTATAGCTACTGCCCTCTGGAGGCCACACAAAGCACTACATTAAAAGTGCAAGGCCCCTCCCCCTCTGGCTATACCCCCCCCCCGTGGTATCACGGGTTCTCCAGTTTTAGCTTTGTGTGCGAAGGAGGTCAGACATTCCACGCATTAGCTCCACAGATTTTAGTCAGCAGTAGCTGCTGACTATTTCGGATGGAAGAAAAGAGGACACATATAGTGTTCCCAGCATGCTCCCTTCTCACCCCTGGATGGTGTTGTAAGGTTGAGGTACCTATTGCTGGTACAGGGCTGGAGCCTGACATGCTGTTTTCCTTCCACATCCCCTTGGGGGCTCTGTGGAAGTGGGATCCTGCCGGCCTCTCAGCTCTGACGCCGGGCTCCATCCACAGACCCATTAGAACCTGATGGAGACGGAGCAGGAGTACGATCAGGGACAGGCCCTGCATCATACAGGTACTCTGTGTCCCCGGCAGGCACAGACACACTCCGGGCTGGCTGGGTGTTGTAGTGCGCCGGGGACCGCAACGTTGGAGTTAGTGTCCCTACAGATTACTGGGGGATTTTTTGTGTATGGGAACGCAGCGCCGACCCCCTCTGGACCGGGCGGCGCTGCTGTGACTTGTGGTGCGCCGGGGATCCGCCGTCCGCGCTTTTACGGCGGCGGCGGTTATAAATTGAGTCCCCGGCTTTTTGGGCCTAGGACGCCGGCAGCTCCGATTTCGTTCCCGCCCCCACCCTGTCATTCAGGGTAGGGGAGAGACGCTGTTCGCTAGCAGCGACGAGGGCTGGAGCCTGATTTACATGCTCCAGCCCTCACACTAGGCACAGAGGGAAGCAGGCTTCCCGCTCTTAGCCAGGAACGCCCAGGGCCCGCCCCCCTTCTCTCTCAGGACGCCGGCAGCCATTACATGCAGTCTGGCTGGAGGAAGGACGCAAGGCTCTGGGAGACCTGGACTAGGGGCTATCTGGCGACCACACACCCGCTTTTTAAGCGGGCGGTAAGCGATTTTTCTGTGCTGGTCCCTCTAGTGCCTCACGGTGTATCGGTGTACTGTGTAGGATATAGAGATATTGTATTTCTTGCACTGTGAGGTCGCTTCTGGCTGCATCTCCCAGATCCCTCTGTGGAAGCAACAACATGCCATCCTCAAAACGCAAGGCTGCCAAGGCTAGGGCTGTGTACACTGCGTGTGCTGCATGTGGGGCTGCTCTACCAGCAGGCTCCGATGACCCCCATTGTGTGCAATGCTCCGACCCGGTGCTGCTTCGCCAGCCGGAGTCAGGAGAGGTAGTGACCCAGGCTGAGACGCTTGTAAGTTCTGCCCCGGTGACAGGGACAGACTTTGCAGTTTTTGCTGATAATATGTCTGTGTCTATGGCAAAAATCCTTGAAACCTTGCAATCTATGCATGGGGCTCAGTCTTTGGGCACGGCGAGGCCTCTGTCCTCAGGTCCCCCTCACTTGGAATTAATCCAGCCCACAGGGGGGTCCCCGGCTTCACAGGCCGAGGATTATGACTCAGATGATAGCCCCAGCCACCCTAAGCGAGCTCGCTGGGAAAGACCCTCGACGTCATCACACTGCTCAGGGTCTCAGCGCAATCAGTCTCCCTGTGATGTGTCTGATGAGAGTGATCAGGAATCCATTCCTGGAACCCCTCTCAACCTGGATACCCCTGATGGGGATGCCATGGTAAACGACCTTATCTCAGCCATCAATAGGCTGTTGGATATTTCTCCCCCAGCCCCTTCAGCAGAAGAGGCGGCTGCGGAGCAGGAGAAGTTTCGTTTCCTTTATCCCAAGCGTAAATTGAGTGCTTTGTTGGATCACGCTGACTTCAGAGAATCAATCCAGAAGCACGACGCTCACCCAGAAAGGCGTTTCTCTAAACGATCTAAAGATACGCGTTTCCCTTTCCCCCCTGAGGTGGTCAAGCGCTGGACACAGTGTCCAAAGGTAGACCCCCCCGATTTCCAAACTCGCAGCTAGGTCCATAGTTGCAGTGGAGGATGGCGCTTCACTTAAAGATGCCAATGACAGACAGATGGACCTTTGGTTAAAATCTGTCTATGAAGCTATCGGCGCGTCGTTTGCTCCGGCATTCGCAGCCGTATGGGCACTCCAGGCTATTTCAGCTGGCTTAGCAAAAGTGGATGCTATCATACATCCAGCAGTGCCGCAAGTGGCGCACCTTACCACGCAGATGTCGGCGTTTGCGTCTTACGCTATCAATGCGGTCCTAGAATCTACCAGTCGCACCTCAATGGCGTCCGCCAATTCGGTAGTTTTGCGCAGAGCCTTGTGGTTAAAGGACTGGAAAGCAGATGCTGGTTCCAAAAAATGTTTAACCAGTTTGCCTTTATCTAGAGATAGACTGTTTGGCGAGCCATTGGCTGATATCATTAAGCAGTCCAAGGGTAAAGACTCCTCTTTACCACAACCCAGAACAACCAAACCTCAGCAGAAAAAGTGGCAGCAGAGGTTTCAGTCCTTTCGAGGTTCGGGCAAGACACCGTTTACCTCGTCCAAAGGGACTCAGAGGACGCAAAGAAACTCAGATTCGTGGCGGGCTCACACGCGCCCCAAGAAAGCAAATGGAGGTACCACTTCCAAAGCGGCTACCTCATGACTTCCAGCCCCCCCCCTCCGCATCTCCGGTCGGGGGCAGGCTCTCCCGCTTTTCCGGCATTTGGATGTCACAGGTCAAAGACCGGTGGGTGACGGACATTTTGTCTCGCGGGTACAGAATCGAGTTCAATTCTCGTCCTCCAGCTCGGTTCTTCAGAACCTCCCCACATCCAGACCGAGCAGATGCTCTGCTGCAGGCGGTGGACTCCCTAAGAGAGGAAGGAGTGGTGATCCCAGTCCCTCCTCAGGAACAAGGGCAAGGGTTTTACTCCAATCTCTTTGTGGTTCCAAAAAAGGACGGCTCGTTCCGTCCTGTTCTGGACCTAAAACGGCTCAACAAACATGTGCACGCCAGGAAGTTCCGGATGGAAACCCTGCGTTCTGTCATTGCCTCAATGTCCAGAGGAGACTTCCTTGCCTCAATAGACATCAAAGATGCTTATCTCCACGTGCCAATTGCTACAGAACATCAACGTTTTCTACGTTTTGTGATAGGAGACGACCATTTTCAGTTCGTAGCTCTGCCATTTGGTCTGGCGACAGCCCCACGGGTCTTCACCAAGGTCATGGCGGCGGTGGTAGCAGTCTTGCACTCTCAGGGACACTCGGTGATCCCTTACCTAGACGATTTATTGGTCAAAGCTCCCTCTCAAGAGGCATGTCAGCGCAGCCTGAATGCTACGCTGGAGACCCTACAGTCTTTCGGATGGATCATCAACTTTCCAAAGTCGATCCTATCACCGACTCAATCACTAACGTATCTTGGCATGGAGTTTCATACTCTAGCAGCGATAGTGAAGCTTCCGCTGAACAAGCAGCGGTCACTACAGACAGGGGTGCAATCTCTTCTGCAGGGCCAGTTGCATCCCTTGCGGCGCCTCATGCATTTCCTAGGGAAGATGGTGGCAGCCATGGAAGCAGTTCCCTTTGCGCAGTTTCATCTGCGCCCACTTCAATGGGACATTCTCCGCCAATGGGACGGGAAGTCAACGTCCCTGGACAGGAAAGTCTCGCTTTCCCAGACGGCCAAGGACTCCCTACAATGGTGGCTCCTTCCCACCTCATTGTCTCAGGGAAGATCCTTCCTGCCCCCATCCTGGGCAGTAGTCACGACAGATGCGAGTCTGTCAGGGTGGGGAGCAGTATTTCTCCACCACAGGGCTCAGGGGACGTGGACTCCGCAGGAGTCCACCCTTCAGATCAATGTTCTGGAGATCAGAGCAGTGTATCTTGCTCTACTGGCCTTCCAACAGTGGCTGGAAGGAAAGCAGATCCGAATCCAATCGGACAACTCCACAGCGGTGGCATACATCAACCACCAAGGAGGGACGCGCAGTCGGCAAGCCTTCCAAGAAGTCCGGCGCATTCTAATGTGGGTGGAGGACAGAGCATCCACCATATCCGCGGTTCACATCCCAGGCGTAGAAAACTGGGAAGCAGACTTCCTCAGTCGCCAGGGCATGGACGCAGGGGAATGGTCCCTTCACCCGGACGTGTTTCAGGAAATCTGTCGCCGCTGGGGAGTGCCGGACGTCGACCTAATGGCATCCCGGCACAACAACAAGGTCCCGGCATTCATGGCGAGGTCGCGCGATCAAAGAGCTCTGGCGGCAGACGCCTTGGTTCAAGATTGGTCGCAGTTTCAGCTCCCATACGTGTTTCCGCCTCTGGCGCTCTTGCCCAGAGTGCTACGCAAGATCAGATCCGAGTGCAGCCGCATCATACTCGTCGCTCCAGACTGGCCGAGGAGGTCGTGGTATCCGGATCTGTGGCATCTCACGATCGGTCGACCGTGGTCACTGCCAGACCGACCAGACTTACTGTCCCAAGGGCCGTTTTTCCATCAGAATTCTGCGGCCCTGAACCTGACTGTGTGGCCATTGAGTCCTGGATCCTAGCATCTGCAGGATTATCTCAAGGAGTCGTTGCCACAATGAGACAAGCTAGAAAGTCGAATTCGGCTAAGATCTACCACAGAACGTGGAAGATTTTCTTATCCTGGTGCTCTGCTCAGGGAGTGTCTCCCTGGCCATTTGCATTGCCCAAGTTTCTTTCCTTCCTGCAATCGGGATTAGAAAAGGGCTTGTCGCTCAGCTCCCTTAAAGGGCAAGTTTCGGCACTATCCGTGTTTTTTCAGAAGCGTCTAGCACGTCTTTCTAAGGTGCGCACGTTCCTGCAGGGGGTCTGTCATATTGTGCCCCCGTACAAGCGGCCGTTAGATCCATGGGATCTGAACAGGGTACTAGTTGCTCTCCAGAAGCCGCCCTTCGAGCCTCTGAAGGAAGTTTTCTTTTCTCGGCTGTCACAGAAAGTGGCGTTTCTTGTTGCGATCACATCGCTTCGGCGAGTGTCTGAGCTGGCAGCTCTGTCATCCAAGGCTCCCTTCCTGGTGTTCCACCAGGACAAGGTAGTGCTGCGCCCTATTCCGGAGTTTCTCCCTAAGGTCGTATCCTCTTTTCATCTTAATCAGGATATATCCTTGCCTTCTTTTTGTCCTCATCCGGTTCACCGGTATGAAAAGGACTTACGTTTGCTAGATCTGGTGAGAGCACTCAGAATCTACATTTCCCGCACGGCGCCCATGCGCCGTGCCGATGCACTTTTTGTCCTTGTCGCTGGTCCGCGCAAGGGGTTGCAGGCTTCTAAAGCCACCCTGGCTCGATGGATCAAAGAACCAATTCTAGAGGCCTACCGTTCTGCGGGGCTTCCGGTTCCTTCAGGGCTAAAAGCCCACTCAACCAGAGCCGTGGGTGCGTCCTGGGCATTACGTCACCAGGCTTCGGCTCAACAGGTGTGCCAGGCAGCTACCTGGTCCAGTCTGCACACTTTCACCAAGCATTATCAGGTGCATACCTATGCTTCGGCGGATGCCAGCTTAGGTAGAAGAGTCCTGCAGGCGGCAGTGACACCCCCGTAGGGGAGGGCTGTTTTGCAGCTCTAACATGAGGTATTTCTTTACCCACCCAGGGACAGCTTTTGGACGTCCCAATCGTCTGGGTCTCCCAATAGAGCGCTGAAGAAGAAGGGAATTTTGTTACCGTAAATTCCTTTTCTTCTAGCTCTTATTGGGAGACCCAGCACCCGCCCTGTTGTCCTTCGGGATGTTTTTTTGTTGTTTGCGGGTACACATGTTGTTCATGTTGAACGGTTTTTCAGTTCTCCGATGTTATTCGGAGTTAATTTGTTTAAACCAGTTATTGGCTTCCTCCTTCTTGCTTTGGCACTAAAACTGGAGAACCCGTGATACCACGGGGGGGGTATAGCCAGAGGGGGAGGGGCCTTGCACTTTTAATGTAGTGCTTTGTGTGGCCTCCAGAGGGCAGTAGCTATACCCCAATCGTCTGGGTCTCCCAATAAGAGCTAGAAGAAAAGGAATTTACGGTAAGTAACAAAATTCCCTTCTTCACCCAATATAGCAGGGTCATTTAAACATTGATAATTTTGTGCGGCCCCCGAAGGTTGGTAGAAATTTCCAAATGGCCCCCAACAGAAAAAAGGTTCCCCAACCCTGGCATAAAGAATAACCAGAGTGTCAGCGCGCCCGACCGACCGCTGCTCCTCCAGAAGTTCCAGCAATCTGCGGAGATCTCGGGGATCGGACCACCCATCCAGCAGATTAGCATCTGTGTTTGCGTGGTTGATAACTTCTTACCAAAATATCCCTTACCGTTTAGTGTAGGGAAAACACTAATAATGCAACTCTTGTAACAGTGCATCCAGTAAAGGCCATACACCTGAACCGGGCTCCTCTGTCGTCCTGCTGAGGGTTTGTCGCAATGTATCAGCCTGAAGTCCTCACTGTCTTGACTGAGTGTAGCTGTAGCGGAGCCTCCACTCACTGTGAGTGCAGCCGTCCTCGCCCTTCCTTGTGCTCATTCTTGGCTTTTATTTTGCAGGGAGACTCAATGGAGCTGGAAGTTTGGTGTCTGGAAATGAATGAAAAGTTAGTGCAACCACTTTTATTTTTCCTGTTCTTATGAAAGGAGATAATGTTTTCTATTTTCGCTTCATTGGGGGACACCGGAGACCACGGATGACTATTGCTGACACTAGGAATAAAAAAAGCTAGCTCCTATGTTGCTATGATTAAGAACATGGTTGTTTGAAACGTGTAAGCATTTTTTATGGAATTTTAATGTTTTTCCAATACAGATGTTTTGGATTTTTTTTTTACATTTTTATTTAATAACACAACATGGACACAAGAAAAAATGAAATATATACAGTCCATCCAAAACTGAGCAACAGAGGTGTTTTAATTCACTCCTATCTCTTCATCCTCCTGGCTGCAGGAGCTGGATCGTTGTGGTCTTCCTTTCCAGTTACATGCGCGTGGAAGGGAAGATGTCGCTGCTGTGGTGGCCTTCCCTTTTGCACAGTTTCACACTCATCCTTTTCAACTGGGACAAGAAAATCTCCTCCCTGGACCGTCCCATCGTTCTCCCTCCATGTGTGATAGTCCCTGATTTGGTGGCCACGCTCAGCCCTCATTGCTCAGGGGCAATCCTTTCTCCTATTGCATTGGCTGATTCTGACAATTGATAAGTCTCTTTAGATGGGGTGCCGTGTTTTGACCCTCTCGGGCTGCCGTGTTTTGACCCTCTCGGGCTGCCGTGTTTTGACCCTCTCATGGTGCAGGGATGCTGGGACCCCCGGGAATCCTCCCTCCCCATCAACATCTTGGCGCTCAGGGCATTTTAACTCTCCGTCAGTGACCAGCAGGACCATCTGTTGGGTTGTCTTGTGCACATTCAGTCTGACCACAGCCATGGCGTACATGAATCATCAAGGCAAATCCCGGAAATGTCAGTAATGGCAGAGGTCTCTCGCATCCTCTCAGGATACCGGCAGTCTCGGTGGTACACATTCCTGGTGTGGACAACTGGACCTCCGACTTCTTAAGCCATGAAAGCCTCTCCTCAAGGGAATGGTTTATGAATCAGGAGGGCTACAATCAAATCTGAGGTGGAGCACTCAAAATGTCAACCTGATGGTACCTATATATGGTTCCTCTTTGTCTCCAGGTCCTGCGATCCCTTAGTGATAGTCACTGATGCTCCTGTTTTTCCGTGGTCTCAGTTCAACCTGCCGTATCTGTTGCCATCATTACCTATGATACCTGGTCTCATCAAGAGGATCAAAGTAGACGGAGTAGCAGTCATTCTCGTGGTGCCAGACTGGCCCAGAAGAGCATTGTATGCATTAGTAGTCAATCTTCTCGTGGACGTCCCATGGAGGCTCCCGGACAGCCCAGACCTCCTGTCTCAGGGCCGCTCTTCCACAAGAGTTCACATTCTCTCTTTAATGGCATGGCTGTTCACACCACAGTCCTAAGAGAAGACACGGGTTTCTTGCACTGGGTCTTGCAAACAATGATTGGGCCTCTATTCCGGCCTGTCTCTTCGCTTTCTCTGTGGACTCGTTTCGGCTCTGTCCATTCTGTTCCAGAGGAACCCAGCCTCCCACTCTTGGGTCAAGATGTACATGCAGGGGGCAACCCATTCTGTCCCACCAGATCGGCCTCCCGTGGATCCCTGAAATCTCAATCTGGTTTTCGTGTCCTTCAGGATCCTCCCTTTGAGCCCATTTGAGACATCGCTTTTTTTCTCCTAGAAGGTTGACTTTCTGGTGTCTGTCGCCTCCATCAAACACCTCTCTGAGATGGTGGCATTCTCCTGTCGTTCTCCCTGGTTTGTCACCCTGTTCCTTCTTTTCTCCCCATGAGGACATCATTCTTCCATCCTTCTGTCCGTCCCCAACTCATCCTCGGGAACAGTCACTTCACAAGTTGGATCTGGTCACGGCATTACGTCTCTATCTTTCCAGAAGGGCCTCCTTCAGACATATACACTTTTTATTTGGGACTCCAGAAGGCCGTTATAAGGATTCCTTGCTGCCAAAGCCACTATCACCTGTTGGATATTCTCTGGCATTCTGGATGCATATGGTTCACAGAACAGGCCGCCCCACCGAGAGCGGAGCCTTATTCCACCTGTGCAGTGGGGGCTTCCTGGGCTCTACACTATCCAGTTCTATGATACAGCATGGTAAAGCTGCCACCTAGTCCTCTGTTCATACCGTCTCAAAATGTTAACGAGTGCACACCTAAGCCTCGGCCGATGTGATTTTCAGAAGGTTCTGCAGTGATCACTAGCTCCGGCCTAGACCTGATCCGGGCTTTATACCATTCCTGTTTCTTATCCCACCCTCAGGAAGGCTTCTGGATGTTCCATGGTTTCCTATGTCCCCCCAATGAAGCGAAAGAGTAAAGAGGATTTTGGGTACTCACTGTAAAATCCCTTTCTCGGAGCCTTTATTGGGGAACACTGCACCCGCCCTTCTATAAAGTTTGTTTTCTTCAGCGCTCTATTGGGAGACCCAGACGATTGGGGTATAGCTACTGCCCTCTGGAGGCCACACAAAGCACTACACTAAAAGTGCAAGGCCCCTCCCTCTCTGGCTATACCCCCCCCGTGGTATCACGGGTACTCCAGTTTTAGCTTTGTGTGCGAAGGAGGTCAGACATTCCATGCATAGCTCCACAGATTTTAGTCAGCAGTAGCTGCTGACTAGTTCGGATGGAAGAAAAGAGGACACATATAGTGTTCCCAGCATGCTCCCTTCTCACCCCTGGATGGTGTTGTAAGGTTGAGGTACCTATTGCTGGTACAGGGCTGGAGCCTGACATGCTGTTTTTCCTTCCACATCCCCTTGGGGGTTCTGTGGAAGTGGGATCCTGCCGGCCTCAAAGCTCTGTCGCCGGGCTCCATCCACAGACCCATCAGAACCTGATGGATACGGAGCAGGAGTACCATCAGGGACCGGGCCCTGCATCATACAGGTACTCTGTGTCCCCGGCAGGCACAGACACACTCCGGGCTGGCTGGGTGTTGTAGTGCGCCGGGGACCGTACACTGAGCTGGTGTTCCTACAGTCATCTGGGGGACTTTGTGTTCTGGGAACGCAGCGCCGACCCTCACTGGACCGGGCGGCGCTGCTGTGACTTGTGGTGCGCCGGGGATACGCCGACCGCGCTTTTACGGCGGCGGCGTTTATAACTCTAGTCCCCGGCTTTTGGGCCTAGGACGCCGGCAGCTCCGATCGTTCCCGCCCCCACCCTGTCAATCAGGGTAGGGGAGAGACGCTGTTTCACGGCAGCGAGGAGGGCTGGAGCCTGATTTACATGCTCCAGCCCTCACACTAGGCACAGAGGGAGCAGGCTTCCCGCTCTTGGTCAGGAACGCCCAGGGCCCGCCCCCCTTCTCTCTCAGGACGCCGGCAGCCATTACATGCATGGCTGGCTGGAAGAAGGACGCAAGGCTCTGGGAGACCTAGACTGAGGGGCTTTGGAAGACCACACACCCGCTCTTTAGCGGGCGGTAAGCGGCTTTTCAGCTGGCCCCTCTAGTGCCTCAGTGTATGTTAGTGTATTGTGTCACTGGACATAGAGATTTATTGATTTCTTGCACTGTGAGGTCGCTTCCTGGCTGAATACCCCAGATCGCTCTGAGGAAGCAGCAGCATGTCATCCACAAGACGCAAAGCTGCCAAGGCTAGGGCTGTGTGCACTGTGTGTGCTGCTTGTGGGACTGCTCTACCAGCAGGTTCCAAAGACCCCCATTGTGTGCAATGCTCAGATCCGGTGCTGCTTCGCCAGCCGGAGTCAGGAGAGATAGTGACCCAGGCTGAGACGCCTGTAAGTCCTGCCCCGGTGTCAGGGTCAGACTTTGCAGTTTTTGCGGTTAATATGTCGGTGACTATGGCAAAAATCCTGGAAACTTTGCAATCCATGCCTGGGGCTCAGTCTATGGACACGGCGAGGTCTATGTCCTCTAACCCTCCGCAGTTGGATTTAATCCAGACTGCAAGGGGGTCCCCGGCCTCTCAGGATGAGTATGATGACTCAGATGATTGCCCCAGCCACCCCAAGCGGGCTCGCTGGGAAAGACCCTCAACGTCATCACACTGCTCAGGGTCTCAGCGCAATCAGTCTCCCTGTGATGTGTCTGAAGAGAGTGATCAGGAGTCTAATCCTGGAACCCCTCTCAATCTGGATACCCCGGATGGGGACGCCATGGTAAACGATCTTATCTCAGCCATCAATAGGCTGTTAGATATTTCTCCCCCAACCCCTTCAGCAGAAGAGGCAGCGGCAGAGCAGGAGAAATTTCGTTTCCTCTATCCCAAGCGTAAATTAAGTGCTCTGTTGGATCACTCTGACTTCAGAGAATCAATCCAGAAACACGATGCTCATCCAGAAAAGCGTTTCTCTAAACGTTCTAAGGATACACGTTATCCTTTCCCCCCTGAGGTGGTCAAGCGCTGGACCCAGTGTCCAAAGGTGGATCCCCCGATTTCCAAACTTGCAGCTAGATCCATAGTTGCAGTGGAAGATGGCGCTTCACTTAAAGATGCCAATGACAGACAGATGGACCTTTGGTTAAAATCTGTCTATGAAGCTATCGGCGCGTCGTTTGCTCCAGCATTCGCAGCCGTATGGGCGCTACAAGCTATTTCAGCTGGTTTAGCGAAAGTGGATGCTATCTTACATCCAGCGGTGCCGCAAGTGGCGTCCCTTACCTCGCAGATGTCCGCGTTTGCGTCTTACGCTATCAATGCGGTCCTAGAATCTACCAGCCGCACCTCAATGGCGTCTGCCAATTCGGTAGTTTTGCGCAGGGCATTGTGGTTAAAGGACTGGAAAGCAGATGCTGGTTCCAAAAAATGTTTAACCAGCTTGCCTTTGTCTAGAGAAAGACTGTTTGGCGAGCCACTGGCTGACATCATTAAACAGTCCAAGGGTAAAGACTCCTCTTTACCCCAGCCCAGATCAAGCAAACCTCAGCAGAGAAAGTGGCAGCAGAAGTTTCAGTCCTTTCGAGGTTCGGGCAAAACACAATTCTCCTCGTCCAAAGGGACTCAGAGGACGCAAAGAAACTCAGATTCCTGGAGGGCTCATTCACGCCTCAAGAAAGCAAATGGAGGAACCGCTTCCAAAGCGGCTACCTCATGACTTCCAGTCCCCTCCCTCCGCATCTCCGGTCGGGGGCAGGCTCTCCCGCTTTTACGACACTTGGATGTCACAGGTCAAAGACCGGTGGGTGACGGACATTTTGTCGCGCGGGTACAGAATCGAGTTCAGTTCTCGTCCTCCAGCTCGGTTCTTCAGAACCTCCCCACACCCAGACCGTGTAGATGTCCTGCGGCAGGCGGTGGACTCCCTAAGAGCGGAGGGAGTAGTGGTTCCTGTACCGTTTCAGGAACAAGGGAGAGGGTTTTACTCCAATCTCTTTGTGGTGCCAAAAAAGGACGGCTCATTCCGTCCTGTTCTGGACCTAAAACTGCTCAACAAACATGTGCACGCCAGGAGGTTCCGGATGGAAACCCTCAGTTCTGTCATTGCCTCAATGTCTCAAGGAGACTTCCTTGCCTCAATAGACATCAAGGATGCTTATCTCCACGTGCCAATTGCTACAGAACATCAACGTTTTCTACGTTTTGTGATAGGAGACGACCATTTTCAGTTCGTAGCTCTGCCATTTGGTCTGGCGACAGCCCCACGGGTCTTCACCAAGGTCATGGCGGCGGTGGTAGCAGTCTTGCACTCTCAGGGACACTCGGTGATCCCTTACCTAGACGATCTACTTGTCAAGGCACCCTCTCAAGAGGCATGCCAACTCAGTCTACAGGCTACGCTGGAGACTCTCCAGACTTTTGGATGGATCATCAACTTTCCAAAGTCAAATCTGTCACCGACACAGTCACTAACGTATCTTGGCATGGAGTTTCATACTCGAGCAGCGAGAGTGAAGCTTCCGCTAAACAAGCAGCGGTCCCTACAGACAGGGGTGCAATCGCTCCTTCAGGGCCAGTCGCACCCCTTACGGCGCCTCATGCACTTCCTAGGGAAGATGGTGGCAGCCATGGAAGCAGTTCCCTTTGCGCAGTTTCATCTGCGTCCACTTCAATGGGACATTCTCCGCCAATGGGACGGGAAGACGACTTCCCTAGACAGGAAAGTCTCTCTTTCCCAGACGGCCAAGGACTCTCTGCAATGGTGGCTCCTTCCCACATCATTGTCTCAGGGAAGATCCTTCCTGCCCCCATCCTGGGCAGTAGTCACGACAGATGCGAGTCTGTCGGGGTGGGGAGCAGTGTTTCTACACCACAGGGCTCAGGGGACGTGGACTCAGCAGGAGTCCACCCTTCAGATCAATGTTCTGGAAATCAGGGCAGTGTATCTTGCCCTACTGGCCTTCCAACAGTGGCTGGAAGGAAAGCAGATCCGAATCCAATCGGACAACTCCACAGCGGTGGCATACATCAACCACCAAGGAGGGACGCGCAGCCGGCAAGCCTTTCAGGAAGTCCGGCGCATTCTGATGTGGGTGGAGGAAAGAGCATCCACCATATCCGCAGTTCACATCCCGGGCGTAGAAAACTGGGAAGCAGACTTCCTCAGTCGCCAGGGCATGGACGCGGGGGAATGGTCCCTTCACCCGGACGTGTTTCAGGAAATCTGTCGCCGATGGGGAGTGCCGGACGTCGACCTAATGGCGTCTCGGCACAACAACAAGGTCCCGGCATTCATGGCGCGGTCGCGAGATCAAAGAGCGCTGGCGGCAGACGCCTTGGTGCAAGATTGGTCGCACTTCCGCCTCCCATATGTATTCCCGCCTCTGGCACTCTTGCCCAGAGTACTACGCAAGATCAGATCCGATTGCAGCCGCATCATACTCGTCGCCCCAGACTGGCCGAGGAGATCGTGGTATCCGGATCTGTGGCATCTCACGGTCGGCCGACCGTGGTCGCTTCCAGACCGTCCAGACCTGCTGTCTCAAGGGCCGTTTTTTCCATCAGAATTCTGCGGCCCTGAACCTGACTGTGTGGCCATTGAGTCCTGGATCCTATCGTCAACAGGATTATCCCAGGGAGTGGTAGCCACAATGAGACAAGCTAGGAAGTCAACTTCTGCTAAGATCTACCACAGAACGTGGAAGATTTTCTTAACCTGGTGCTCTGCTCAGGGAGTGTCTCCCTGGCCATTTGCATTGCCCACTTTTCTATCTTTCCTGCAATCAGGGTTGGAAAAGGGCTTGTCGCTCGGCTCCCTTAAAGGGCAAGTCTCGGCACTATCCGTGTTTTTTCAGAAGCGTCTAGCACGTCTTCCTAAGGTGCGCACGTTCCTGCAGGGGGTCTGTCATATTGTGCCCCCGTACAAGCGGCCGTTGGATCCATGGGATCTGAACAGGGTACTAGTGGCTCTCCAGAAGCCGCCCTTCGAGCCTCTCAAAGAAGTTTCTTTTTCTCGCCTGTCACAGAAAGTGGCGTTTCTTGTTGCGATCACATCGCTTCGGCGAGTGTCTGAGCTGGCTGCTCTGTCATCCAAGGCTCCCTTCTTGGTGTTCCACCAGGACAAGGTTGTGCTGCGCCCCATTCCGGAGTTTCTCCCTAAGGTCGTATCCTCGTTTCATCTTAATCAGGATATATCATTGCCTTCCTTTTATCCTCATCCGGTTCACCGGTATGAAAGGGACTTGCGTTTGCTAGATCTGGTGAGAGCACTCAGGATCTACATTTCCCGCACGGCGCCCATGCGCCGTTCCGATGCACTTTTTGTCCTTGTCGCCGGTCCGCGCAAGGGGTTGCAGGCTTCTAAAGCCACCTTGGCTCGATGGATCAAAGAACCAATTATAGAGGCCTACCGTTCTGCTGGGCTTCCGGTTCCTTCAGGGCTAAAAGCCCACTCAACCAGAGCCGTAGGTGCGTCCTGGGCATTACGGCACCAGGCTTCGGCTCAACAGGTGTGTCAGGCGGCTACCTGGTCGAGTCTGCACACGTTCACCAAGCATTATCAGGTGCATACCTATGCTTCGGCGGATGCCAGCTTAGGTAGAAGAGTCCTGCAGGCGGCAGTGACATCCCCGTAGGGGGGGGCTGTTTTGCAGCTCTAACATGAGGTATTTCTTTACCCACCCAGGGACAGCTTTTGGACGTCCCAATCGTCTGGGTCTCCCAATAGAGCGCTGAAGAAGAAGGGAATTTTGTTACTTACCGTAAATTCCTTTTCTTCTAGCTCTTATTGGGAGACCCAGCACCCGCCCTGTTGTCCTTCGGGATTGTTTTTGCTGTTTGCGGGTACACATGTTGTTCATGTTGAACGGTTTTTCAGTTCTCCGATGTTACTCGGAGTTAATTTGTTTAAACCAGTTGTTGGCTTCCTCCTTCTTGCTTTGGCACTAAAACTGGAGTACCCGTGATACCACGGGGGGGTATAGCCAGAGAGGGAGGGGCCTTGCACTTTTAGTGTAGTGCTTTGTGTGGCCTCCAGAGGGCAGTAGCTATACCCCAATCGTCTGGGTCTCCCAATAAGAGCTAGAAGAAAAGGAATTTACGGTAAGTAACAAAATTCCCTTCGTTTTCATCTTTGTTCTCATCTTTGTTCTTGCTTTACGGTTTCTTTTCTTCATCGTTCCTTATGGGAGACCCAGACCATGGGTGTATAGCTTCTGCCTCCGGAGGACACACAAAGTACTACACTAAAAAGTGTAGCTCCTCCCTCCTAGCATATACACCCCCTGGATAACCAAATATAGCCAGTTCAATGCTTTGTGTTCAGGAGGATCACACATGCATTCTCATCTGATTTTTGATTTTAAAGAGTTGGAAGAAAAGCGGGTCCAAGCTGGACCCCCGGCATGTCCCTTCTCACCCCACAGTGTCGGCGGTGCTGTTGAGGTTGATTTCAAGTCTGGAGCCTTACATGCCGCGCTCCTTCACCATCCCTCGGGCTCTGGCTTGAAGTGGGAGCCAGCACGGTTCTCACTGCTTTGCAGGAGACCGGTCTCCATCCGCAGCCATCTCAGGACCCTGCCGGACGGAGCACTCATTCCTCAGGGACCTGGCCTTGCGTCTCTCAAGCTAAGTATTTGAGACGTTATTGTCAGGGGGTCACTTGCATTTTTATTGTTGGGGAGAGTGTGTTAGTTATTTTGGTGACATTTCCGGCCGGTTCACTGGTTTTCCCCTGAGAACCGCGCCGAGGGTGCCTGCTCGCCGGCCGCTTTGTAAAATCTAGTCCCCGGCTTCAGCTGCGGCCTACTTTCGGTTTCACTGCCCCTGCATGTCAGTCATGCAGAGGGACAGTGCGGCGCCGCCCACCGGCCGTTCAGCAGAGGGGAGGACACTCCTCTCTGAGGAGATGTTTCCCTCCCCTGTATATCCCCTTGGCCCTCCGGTTCCCGCTCTTGGACTAGGCCCCGCCCCCCCTCCTCACTCCGGCGCCATTTTATCAGCGTTCTCACACTGATCGGCGCTGGCTGCTGCATCTCTGCAACCTGTCTGGGGGTCTGAGCTGTGGGATCCGGAGGGCACACAAATCGGGTCTGGTAAGCCACAACCTCTGGTTGTGGACTTTATTATACACTCTCTGGGGGTCATTCTGAAGGAGTGTGTTCTTACTGCAGAGCCCCCACCTCAGCAGCATGTCTCACACTAGGAGCAAGGCTGCAAGGCTGTACTCAATATGCACTGCATGTAAGCTCGTACTGCCTGAACCGAGCACATATCCACATTGTGATGCCTGCTCTAACATGGTGGTGCATCAGCCTGGAGTCTCGCCAGTGGTCCCTCAGGCTGCTCCGGCCCCGGTGGCTGAACCCCCGGCTTGGGTAGAATTGTTTTCTAAGTCTATCTCCCAGTCCTTTGCTGACTCCATGGGAGAGTTGTCCCGGACTCTGCTGAGCATGCATCAGCCCCCTTCTCAGGGCGCCTCTGCTGCTTCAGCTCGCTCTCCAGAGCTCACAGAGGATTCTTCACCTGCTCCCAGACCCCGTCCTCCTAAGAGGAGACGCAGGGTCCCCTCTCCTTCCTCGTCCCGCTGCTCCGATTCACGAGCCGATTCGCAGGACGAGGAGGATGTCTTTACTGGGGGCTCGGACGCTACCTCCATGTGCCCCATTGATCTGACTGAGGGGGATGCAGATGTTAGTGATTTGATTGCGTCCATTAATACTGTACTGGACCTCAATCCGCCAGTATCAGAGGAGCAACCCTCTCTGTCAGAAAAGCACCAGTTTACTTTGCCTAAGAGAACAAGGAGTGTGTTCTTTAACCACTCCAGTTTTCAGGCCGCTGTGTCCAAGCCCAGAGCCTGTCCTGACAAACGCTTTCCTAAGCGTAGTTCTGATGACCGTTTTCCTTTTCCACCAGAGGTGGTCAAGGAGTGGTCTCACTCCCCAAAGGTAGACCCTCCGGTGTCTAGACTCTCAGCCCAGACAGTTGTATCTGTGGCTGATGGCACCTCACTTAAGGATTCCACTGACCGCCAGATTGACCATCTGGCCAAATCTGTTTATGAGGCGACAGGGGCCTCGTTCTCCCCATCTTTTGCAGCAGTGTGGGCTCTCAAAGCCATCTCTGCTTCTCTGGAGGAGATGCATACCCTCACTAGGGACTCTATGCCTGAATTGGTTGCTTTAACTTCCCAGGCTTCAGCCTTTTCAGCCTACGCCATGTCTGCCATGCTGGAGGCCTCTCACCGCACTGCGGTGGCTTCGGCTAATTCCCTCGCTATCCGCACGATCTTGTGGCTTCGTGAGTGGAAGGCGGATGCTTCCTCAAAGAAGTTCCTTGCTGGGCTCCCATTTGCTGGGTCCAGGCTGTTCGGTGAACAGCTGGATGAAATTATTAAGGAGGCTACTGGCGGGAAGAGTACTTCCTTGCCACAGACTAAAGCCAGGAAACCTGTCCAGGGCAGGAACCAGTCGAGGTTTCGTTCCTTTCGTTCCTCTAACTGGTCATCCTCTAAGCCCTCGGCCTCGTCCACTAACTCTGCCAAGGACCAGAAGCCCACCTGGCGCAAGAAGCCGCGTCCACAAGGGTCCGCAGGAGCTGCTTGCCACCAAGGCAGCCTCCTCTTGACTATCTGGCCGAGCCAGCAACGTCCTTGGTCGGTGGCAGGCTCTCCCACTTTGGCGACGTGTGGTTTCAACACGTCTCCGACCAGTGGGTGCGGGATATCATCTCCCACAGCTACAGGATAGAGTTTTCTTCCAGCCCGCCAAACAGATTTTTTCTGTCAACTCCCCCCTGCTCCAAGGCCGCCGCCTTCTCTCAGGCCGTGGCATCCTTGCAGGCCAACGGAGTAATTGTACCGGTTCCCGCCAGGGAACGGTTCAGAGGTTTCTATTCAAATCTCTTCCTAGTCCCCAAAAAGGACGGTTCCTTCCGGCCCATCCTGGACCTCAAGCTTCTCAACAAGCATGTTCAGGTGCGGCATTTTCGCATGGAGTCTCTGCGATCAGTCATTGCCTCAATGACCCAAGGGGATTTCCTGGCATCCATCGACATCAGAGATGCCTATCTGCATGTGCCAATTGCAGTTTCGCACCAGCGTTGGCTACGTTTTGCAATCGGAGAGGAACATTTCCAATTCGTGGCTCTCCCCTTCTGGTTAGCCACGGCCCCTCGGGTATTCACCAAGGTCATGGCAGCAGTGGTTGCGGTTCTGCACCTCCAGGGGTTGGCAGTGATTCCTTACCTGGACGACCTTCTTGTCAAGGCTTCATCCAGCGCAGACTGTCAGCGGAGTGTCTCGCTCACTCTCGCCACTCTTGTTCAATTCGGGTGGCTTGTCAATCTGCCCAAGTCCACTCTGACCCCGACCCAACAACTCACGTACCTAGGGATGCAATTCGAGACTCTGCCGGCACTTGTGAAGCTGCCCTTAGTCAAGCAGCAGTCCCTCCATCTGGCGGTGCGCTCTCTGTTGAGGCCCCGCCGTCATTCCATCAGGCACCTTATGCAGGTGCTGGGTCAGATGGTGGCGTCAATGGAAGCGGTTCCCTTTGCCCAGTTCCATCTGCGTCCTCTGCAGCTGGACATTCTCCGCTGTTGGGACAAGCGGACTTCTTCCTTGCACAGGTTGGTGGCTCTGTCGCCACAGACAAGGAGCTCTCTTCAGTGGTGGCTTCGGCCTCTCTCTCTGTCTCAGGGACGCTCCTTCCTGGCCCCGTCCTGGGTGATCCTCACCACGGATGCCAGTCTGCCCGGCTGGGGAGCGGTATGTCTCCACCACCGAGCACAGGGCATTTGGACTCCGTCCGAATCAGCCCTCTCGATCAATGTGCTGGAAATCAGAGCTGTGCTCCTAGCTCTCGTAGCCTTTCACCACCTGTTGGCGGGCAAGCACATTCGAGTCCAGTCAGACAACGCGACAGCAGTTGCCTACATCAATCACCAGGGCGGGACTCGCAGCCACCTGGCAATGTTGGAGGTTCAACGCATCCTTCAGTGGACGGAGGACTCCAAGTCCACCATATCTGCAGTCCATATCCCAGGCGTGGAAAACTGGGAGGCAGATTATCTCAGTCGTCAAACCGTGGACAGCGGCGAGTGGGCTCTGCATCAGGCAGTGTTCCGGTCGATCTGCCGCAAGTGGGGCACACCGGAAGTGGATCTAATGGCATCCCGGCACAACAACAAGGTCCCGGTTTACGTGGCTCGCTCCCACGATCCTCAGGCCTTTGCAGCGGACGCGCTGGTTCAGGATTGGTCCCAGTTTCGTCTGGCTTACGTGTTTCCCCCTCTAGCTCTCTTGCCCAGAGTCCTGCGCAAGATCAGAATGGAGGGCCGTCGGGTCATACTCATCGCCCCAGACTGGCCCAGGCGAGCTTGGTACCCAGACCTGCTCCGTCTGTCCGTAGAGGTGCCGTGGCATCTCCCGGACCGCCCAGACCTTCTCTCTCAAGGTCCGTTTTTCCGCCATAATTCTGCGGCTCTCAGATTGACGGCGTGGCTCTTGAGTCCTGGATCCTGACGGCTTCCGGCATTCCTCCCGAAGTCATCTCCACTATGACTCGGGCCCGTAAGTCTTCCTCCGCCAAGATCTATCACAGGACTTGGAAAATTTTCCTGTCCTGGTGTCGTTCTTCCGGCCATGCTCCTTGGCCTTTTTCCTTGCCAACCCTCCTGTCCTTTCTGCAGTCCGGTCTGCAGCTAGGACTATCCCTCAATTCCCTCAAGGGACAGGTCTCGGCTCTGTCAGTGTTCTTTCAGCGGCGTATCGCCCGACTGGCTCAGGTGCGCACCTTTATGCAGGGCGCATCTCACATCATTCCTCCTTACCGGCGGCCTTTGGATCCCTGGGACCTTAATCTGGTCCTCACGGCCTTACAGAAACCCCCCTTTGAGCCTCTTAGGGAAGTTTCTTTGTTTCGACTTTCACAGAAAGTCGTCTTTCTGGTGGCCATAACTTCTCTCAGGAGAGTCTCTGACTTGGCCGCGCTCTCTTCGGAGTCACCTTTTTTGGTTTTTCACCAAGACAAGGTAGTTCTCCGTCCGACTCCGAACTTTCTTCCTAAGGTGGTGTCACAAACCACCGGGGGGGTCACTCAGAAATCCCCCGCGCTGGCTACCAGTACGTCACAATCGGGGGGTAACAAGTGGGGGTCACCCCTCCTTTATACCTCCCGACCGACAGACAGAGCACGTGACGCGCTCTCTAGCGCCCCTCTTATAGTCAGGCCAATTATGGAATTGCCCGACAATAAGCAAGGAGGCCGCTATACTACTTGTGCCGATTATTGAAGGGTCCCCGGTGAGAGTAAGGTATATATTCCCCCGACCTCCGCGGGCGGAATATATAAAATCTCCCCGAATCTCACTGGCCTCCCCACAATAATCCTTGGCACAATTCGCTGCCACCAACCGATTTACGGTAACTATTAGCCAAACACACAGACGTGGGATTCAAGATCGAGATAACAGAACAGCCCAAGATTAATTATATAATTTAATCAGCCTAAAGCACACTAGAAACTACAATATATACAATAGGGAATCTACAGAATATACATATGTCAGAGTACAGTTACAGATAAAGCATGGTTTACAACAGGTATGCAATTCAATCAGTTACCTTGTGCGTCTGGCCACAGGGGGGCGCTGTAAACCAGGTTTCCAGGAACTCCCACAGATGTTTCCTACACGTGCCCCCAGCGAAAGAACGCTGGAAAATGGCCGAAGTAGGGTTATCAACCTGGGCAGATCCAGGTCCCCTCCTACCTTAGTGACCTCACAGGGAAGCACTGCCACTCCCCCTGCATGGATCAGAATTATCCAGCAAAGGGGATTTTGGCTATAACTTTGCCTGGGAGCGTCGTAGGCGGACGCCAATGCTCTCATTGTGACAGTTATGAATTTAGCTACAGAACGAGGGGACTCATGACCTGTCTGCCAGTTCCCCATTGGCTGATATCACGCCTGGGGCATTTCCCAATGTCCTGCTCCCATAAAAAGGGTGTGCCGGCATCGTCCACATGCGGAGACACCATTTTTATGGTTGCCATATTTATCGGAAATATGGCTTGCGAGATATGAACCATTTTTTACTGGAGTCGTTCTGTCTGGCTATTTCCATAGCCTTGCTAATGAGATACAACTCTTGTTACAGGGTGACGGCAGGGAGTCATCCTGTGTCCATTGTTCCCACACCACCTCATCTCCATATCACAGGACATGGCCATGGGATTTGTTGCTAAACCAGTTGTGTGAAGGAAAGGGGGGGTGACACCAGGAGAGGGCTTCCTGACATACTTGAATATCATGATTTATCGTCATATCTCCGGATTTACCTCACACCTCCCCCCTTTTGAGGGCGCTAGGGGGCAGCACACTCCGGTGTTCCCCCGTGCGCCCGTCCGCGACCTCTCCTTGTCGGGACAGCCCGTCTGCGTTACCGTGGTCACGGCCCCTTTTGTGGCGAATGGTGAAGTTGTATTGCTGGAGCGCAAGGCTCCATCGCAGCAATCGCCCATTCGTCCCAGAGACGGTGTGCAACCAGCTGAGGGGATTGTGGTCCGTCTCCACGATGAAGTGGCGCCCGTATAGATAGGGTTGCAGACGCTGCAGGGCCCACACTATGGCCAGGCACTCCTTCTCCATCGTGGAATAGGCAACTTCCCTTGGTAACAGCTTCCTGCTCAGGTACAAGACTGGGTGCTCTTGGCTCGCAGAGTCCACCTGGCTGAGCACCGCACCGAGGCCGAAGTCACTGGCGTCGGTCTGTACTACAAACGGCCGCGTGAAGTCGGCTGCCTGTAGCACGGGCGGGCTGGACAGGGCGTCCTTTAGGGCCCGGAAGGCTGTCTCGCAGTCCATTGTCCAATCGACTGCAGAGGGCAGCTTCTTCTTGGTGAGGTCCGTCAAGGGCTTTGCCAGGCTACTATAGCATGGAACAAACCTCCTATAGTACCCAGCGGTCCCCAAGAAGGACATCACCTGCTTCTTGGTCCTGGGGGTGGGCCAGGATGCGATGGCTTCCACTTTCTCAGGCTCGGGCTTCAGTGTTCTCCCACCTACCCGGTGACCGAGGTACTGGACCTCGCTCATGGCCAGCTGACACTTTCCCGGCTTGATGGTCAAACCTGCCCGGTGGATCCGCCTGAGCACCTGTGCTAGATGCTCTAGGTGGTCCTCCCAGGTGGGACTGAAGACGGCAATGTCATCCAGGTACGCGGCCGCGTACCCTTCAAGTCCCTTGAGCAGGGTGTTGACCATCCGCTGGAAAGTGGCAGGGGCATTCCTCATCCCGAATGGCATCACCGTGGACTCGTATAGTCCAAATGGGGTAATAAAGGCAGAGCGTTCCCTGGCCTTGCGAGTCAGGGGGATCTGCCAATATCCCCGGCTCAGGTCCATGATGGTCAGGTACTGAGCCCCGGCCAACTGATCGAGCAGGTCATCGATGCGTGGCATTGGGTACGCATCGGCGACCGTGACAGCATTGAGCCCCCTGTAGTCCACGCAGAACCGAGTGGTTCGGTCCTTCTTAGGGACGAGGACTACAGGCGAGGCCCAAGCGCTGTTGGATGCCTGGATCACCCCCAGCTTCAGCATCTCGTCAATCTCCTGGCGCATGTGTTGCTGCACCTCCAGGGAGACCCGATATGCTGAACGCCGGATCGGGGGATGATCCCCAGTGTCCACGTGATGGACAGCCAAGTCAGTCCTTCCGGGCTGGTTGGTAAACAACCCCCGGAAGGGGTGTAGGGTGGCCCACAGCTGGGACCGTTGGTCCTCCAAGAGCTGGTGGCCAACCTCCACATCCTCAATGGATCCGCCTGCCCTAACCTGGGCTAGCATATCCAAGAGGGTTTCCGCTTCTCCCTCCTCGGGCAGGTTGCACACGGGGAGCGCACATGCCTCCCGCTCATGATGTGCCTTCATCATGTTCACATGGAAGGGCTTCCGCCGTCCACGGGCAGGGTCCAGGGTGACCAGGTACGTTACAGGGTTGAGCTGCTGGTACACGAGGTATGGGCCTTCCCAGGCTGCCTGAAGCTTGTCCTGTGGTACGGGGACCAGTACCCACACCTTTTGACCCACTTGGTAGGTCCTCTCACAAGCGTTCTGGTCGTACCAACGCTTCTGATCGGCCTGGGCTTGAGCCATATTGTCGTGTACCAGTTGCGTCAAGGCCTGCATTTTGTCCCGGAAGCGCATGACATACTCGATAACCGACACTCCAGGGGTGGCCAAATCCCCTTCCCAAGCCTCTTTCACCAGAGCCAGGGGGCCCCGCACACGTCGCCCGTACAGGAGCTCAAACGGTGAGAATCCTGTTGAGGCCTGTGGAACCTCCCGGTAAGCAAATAACAGGTGTGGGAGATACCGCTCCCAGTCACGCCCATGGGAGTCGACCAACATCTTAAGCATCTGCTTTAAGGTGCCATTGAACCGCTCGCACAGGCCATTAGTCTGTGGATGGTACGGGCTGGCCACCAGATGTCGCACCTGGACTTGCTTACAGAGGGCCTCCATCAGCTGGGACATGAATTGGGTCCCCCGGTCAGTGAGCATTTCCTGGGGAAAACCCACTCGGGAGAAAATCTCCAGCAATGCGGTGGCCACCTTGTCAGCCCGAATGGACGACAAGGCCACTGCTTCTGGGTACCGGGTGGCATAGTCCACTACCGTCAGTAGGAAGCGTTTCCCGGAGCTGCTGGGGATGGCCAGCGGGCCGACCAGATCCACAGCCACCCTCCTGAAAGGCTCATCGATGATTGGCAGAGATACTAGTGGGGCTTTGGGGCGTGGCCCCGCCTTCCCCACTCTCTGACAGGTTTCACACGAACGGCAGTAGGCAGCCACATCGGCCCCCATTTCTTTGTCGCTCCATTGGGAGACCCAGACAATTGGGTGTATAGCTATTGCCTCTGGAGGCCACACAAAGTATTACACTTAAAAGTGTAAGGCCCCTCCCCTTCTGGCTATACACCCCCAGTGGGATCACTGGCTCACCAGTTTTGTGCTTTGTGCGAAGGAGGCAACACATCCACGCATAGCTCCACTTTTTAGTCAGCAGCAGCTGCTGACTATGTCGGATGGAAGAAAAGAGGACACATATAGTGTCCCCAGCATGCTCCCTTCTCACCCCACTGTGTCGGAGGTGTTTGTAAGGTTGAGGTACCCATTGCGGGTACGGCGGCAGGAGCCCACATGCTGATTCCTTCCCCATCCCTTTTTACAGGGCTCTGGGTGAAGTGGGATTTACCGGTCTCCAGGCACTGAGACCGTGCTCCATCTACAGCCCCTGGAGAAGATGCTGGATGGAGCGGAGTACATCAGGGACATGGCCCTGCTTCCTCAAGGTACTCTGTGTCCCCGTGCATTTGGCGCTCACACCGCAGCATGCTGGGTGTTGTAGTGCGCCAGGGGACATCAGCGCTGCGGCGCCTGTGCCATGGCCTCATTCAGCCTCGCTGAAGCAGGCTCATTTATGGGAACTGGTCGCGCCGGCCGCTGGGACTGCGGCGCGGCTGGCACTTGTAGTGCGCCGGGGACTTCAGCGCGGCCTGCGCTTTTACGGCGGCCGCGCTGATAACTAGAGTCCCCGGCTTTTGCGGCCTGTTTCCGTTCGTTCCCGCCCCCAGACCTGCCAGTCAGGAGAGGGGCGGGACGCTGGCCGCTTCCAGTAATCGGTCGCGCCGGCCGCTGGCAGCGGCGCGGCTGGCACTTGTGGTGCGCCGGGGACTTCAGCGCGGCCCGCGCTTTTACGGCGGCCGCGCTGATAACTAGAGTCCCCGGCTTTTGCGGCCTGCTTCCGTTCGTTCCCGCCCCCAGACCTGCCAGTCAGGAGAGGGGCGGGACGCTGGCCACTTTTATGAATCGGTCGCGCCGGCCGCTGGAACGGCGGCGCGGCTGGCACTTGTGGTGCGCCGGGGACTTCAGCGCGGCCCGCGCTTTTACGGCGGCCGCGCTGTTAACTCGAGTCCCCGGCTTCTGGGCCTAGTCTCCCTTCGTTACCGCCCACAGCCCTGACAGTCAGGGTAGGGGCGTGACGCTGCATAGAGCAGCGCTGAGAGCTGGAGTATGTTTTGCATACTCCACCCCTCTCACTGTGTGCACTGTGAATCCGGATTCCCGCACTTTCTCAGGCACGCCCACGGCTTCCTTCTCTACAAGGACACCGGCAGCCATTAGTGTCAGTTTCTGTACGATACAGAGACAAGTGTGGAAGACCCTGGCATTCTGATAGTCACACAATCGCTGCAACAGGCGTTAAGCAGCACCTGTGGTGCTAACCCCACTAGTGCAGAAGTGCACTTATAGATATGCTTGTACTATATACATTGCACTGTTTGGTCGCACGTTGTATATACCCTCCTGGATTAGGCGGAGGAGTTATCAGCATATTCTCTGTGTAAAACAAAAGTGCAGAACCACATGTTTTTCTATACAGCTGGTACAGCATGTACGGCTATACGGCCGGCAGGTCACATAGACTCCCATTATATGCACTAATGGCCAGGGGATGAGGACGGTGTCTGCAGTATTTACTGACAGTTTTTCTGAGACTATGGCTATGATACTAGAAGCCTAGCAGTCCGGACATGTCTCTCACAATATGGGCACTGTTGAATCACTGATCCATGGCCCCCCTCAGTGTGAATAACTAACAGGCATCCCAGAGTCACGGCTCTGCAAGGACGTCAGTCCCAGACAGCCTAAGTGGGCTCGCTATCAGCGGCCTCGGTTTCTCAGGGTCCTAACAGAAGGGCTCGCTGTGTAATGAGGCGGAAGTAGCGGCTCAGGATTCTGATCCTGAGACCGCTCTCAATCTGGATACACCTGATTGTGACGCCATAGTAAATAATCTTATAGCGTCCATCTATAGAATGTGGGTTATTTCTCACAGCTCCTCCAGTGGAGGAGTCAGCTTCATGTATTTTTCTGGACCACTCTGCCTTCAGAGAGGCAGTCCAGGAACACCACGCTTATCCAGATATGCGCTTCCCCAAACGGCTTAGGATACATGTTATCCCTGTCCCCTGACTTGGTCAAGGACTGGACCCAATGTCCCGAGCGGCATCCTCCAATCTCTAGGCTTGTAGCTAGATCCATAGTTGCAGTGGGAGATGGAACTGCAAAATCAAAGATGCTGCTGACAGACAGATGGATCTCTGGTCGAAAGCCATCTATGAGGCTGTCGGCGTTGGCTCCGGCATTCTCTCCCTTGGGGCACTCCAAGCTATTTCAGCTTGCCTTACACAGATTGATACGGTTACACGTACATCTGTGCCGCAGGTGGCATCCTTAACCTCTCAAATGTCTGCATTTGTTTCTTACGCGATTCAGGTTGTCCTGGACTCTGCGAACCGTGCGGCGGTAGCCTCCGCTACTCCGTGTTTTTAAGCAGAGCCTGGTCTACGCGTTAAGTGAATGGAAGGCAGATCTGCTTCCAAAAAAGGTTGCCTAACCAGTTGCCTTTCTCTGCTGACCGACTGTTTGGTGAGCGTTGGATGTAACCATTAAACAGTCCAGAGGTAAGGATTCATCCTTTCCTCAGCCCGGACACAACAAACCCCAACAGAGCAAGAGGCAGTCGGGGTTTTCGGTTTTTTCGAGGCTCGGGCAGGTCCCTTTTTTCCTCGTCCAATGTGGACTCAAAAGGATTAGAGGAGCTAAGATTCTTAGCGGGCTCAGTCTCGCCCCAAAAAAGCGACAGTCTGAAAACCCGCTTCCAAGGCGGCTTCCTCATGACTTGCGGCCTCGGTCGGTAGCAGGCTCTCCCGCCTTGGCGATATTTAGCTGCCATAGGTCAATGACACCTCCCGGCCGGGCCGCTGCTCTTCTGCAAACAGGGTGCACTCTATAGGCAGAAAGAGTGATGTCCCCCGTTCCTCTTCAGGAACAAGGTCACGGTTTACCCCAAATTCTTTGCGGTACCTATAACAACGGGCCGTTCCGTCCCGTTCTGGATCTAAAAATGCTCAGCAAGCTCGTGGACACCAGGCGGTTCCGGATGGAATCCCTCCGCCATGTCATCGCCTCAAGGTCCCAAGGATATTTCCTAGCATCGTTAGGCATCAAGGATGCTTATCCACACGTGCCGATTGATCCAGAGCACTAGCGTTTCTACGCTTCGTTATAGGAAACGAACACCTTCTGTTCGTAGCTCTACCTTCCGGCTAGCGACAGTCCAACTGGTCTTCGCCAAGGTCAGGGCAGCAGTAGTCACAGTCCTGCACTCTCAGGGTCACTCTGTGGTCCCGTATTTAGACGATCTACTTGTCAAGGCACTCTCTTAGGAAACATGCCAACTCTGCCCGAACGTTGCGCTGGAGACTCTCTAGAGTTTTGGGTGGATCATCAACTTTTTAAAGTCAGATCCGACCCCGACCCTATCGATAACATATCTAGGCATAGAGTTTCTTACTCTCTCAGCGATAGTGAAGCTGCCGCTAGACAAACAGCATTCCTACGGGCTGCAAGCTCTTCTTTAAGAACCAGTCGCACACATTGAGACGCCTCATGCACTTCCTACGTAAGATGGTAGCAATGGAGGCAGTTCCTTTCGCGCAGTTTTACTGCGTCCACTACAATGGGACATTCTCCGCCAATGGGTCAAGGAGTCGACGTCCCTCAACAGAGTCGTCGTTCTTTCTCAGGCGGCCAAGGAATCTCTACGGTGGTGGCTTCTTCTCACCTCTTAGTCAAAAAGAAGGTCCTTTCTATCCCCGTCCTGGGCGATAGTTACGACAGACGCGAGTCTATCAGGGTGGGGAGCAGTTTTTCTCCACTACAGCGCTCAGGGTACGTGGACTCAGACAAGAGTCCACTCTTCAGATCAATGTTCTTGACACAGAGCAGTGTATCTTGCCCTACAAACCTTCCAACAGCAATTGGAAAGCAAGCATATCCGACTTCAGTCGGACAGCTCCACAGCGGTGGCATACATCAACCACCAAGGAAGAACGCGCAACCGGCAAGCCTTCCAGGAAGTCCGGCAGGTTTGATGTGGGTGGATGACACGGCATCCACCATATCCACAATTCACATCCCAAGTGTGGAAACTAGGAAGCTGACTTTCTAAGTCGCTGAGGTGTGGCCGAAAGAGTATGGTCTCCTCACCCGGACGGGTTTCAGGAGATCTGGCGCCGCTGACAGAGGCCGGACGTCGATCTAATGGCGTCACGGCACAACAACAATGTGCCAGCTTCATGGCACGGTTTCACAATCATCGAGCTCTGGCGGCAAACGCCTTAGTTCAGCATTGGTCGCAGTTCCAGCTCCCTTAGGTGCCATCTCTGGCATTGTTGCCCAGAGTACTGCGCTAGATCAAGACCGACTGCGGCCGCGCCATCCTCGTCGCTACAAATTGGCCGAGGATGTTGTGGTACTCGGTTCTGTGGTGCCTCACGGTAGGCTAACCGGGGGCACTACCAGACCAATCAGACTGGCTGTCTCAAGGGCCATTCTTCCATTTGGATTCTACGGCTCTCAACCGGATGGTGTGGCATTGAGTCCTGGAACCTAGTGTCGTTAGGATTACCTCTGGACGTGGTTGCCACCATGAGACAGGCTAGCATACCAACGTCCGCCAAGATTGACCACAGGACGTGGAAGATGTTCTTATCTCGGTGCTCGGCGCAGGGTGTTTCTCCCTGGCCGGTTGCATCGTCTATGTTTCCTTCCTTCCTGCAATCTAGGTAGGAAAATGGGTTGTCGCTCAGTTCCCTTTAGGGACAAGTCTCAGCGCTATCTGTATTTTTTTTCAGAAACGACGACTTCCTCAGGTACGCACGTTCCTACGGGGAGTTTGTCTTCTCAGCACTCCGTACAAGCGGCTGTTTGAGCCCTGAGATCTGAACAAGGTTCTAATTGCTCTCCAGATGCCGCCTTTCGAGCCTTTGAAGGATGTCTCCCTTCCCGTTTTTCACGGGAAGTGGCCTTCTACTAACGTTCTCGTCTCTTAGGAGAGTTTCCGAGCTAGCAACGCTCTTATACAAACTCTCTTCCTGGTCCTTCACCAGGACAGGGTAGTTCTGCGTCCGGTTCCGGAATTTCTCCCTAAGGTGGTATCCCATTTTCATATCAATCAGGATATCACCTCACCTTCTTTGTGTCCTCGTCCAGTCCATCAATTTCAGAAAGATTTGCATCTGTTGGTTCTGGTGAGAGCACTCAGGTTCTACTTCCCGCATGGCGCTCCTGCGCCACCCGGATGCACTCTTTGTCCTTGTCGCTGGTCGGCGTAAACAGTCGCAAGCTTCCAGATCCACCCTTGCTCGGGGGATCGAGGAACCAATTCTTGAAACCTACAGTTCTACTGGGCTTCTGGTTCTCTCAAGGCCGAAGGCCCATTCTACCAGAGCCGTGGGTGCATCCTGGGCATTACGGCACCAGGCTGCGGCTCAGCAGGTGTGTCAGGCACCCACCTGGTCGAGTCTACTTACTTTTACCAAGCATTATCAGATGCATACCTACGCTTCGGCAGACGCCAGCCTAGGTAGATAAGTCATTCAGGCGGCGGTTGGCCACCTGTAGGAGAGGGCCGTTTGACGGCCCTATCATGAGGTATTCTTTTACCCACCCAGGGATTGCTTTTGGACATCCCAATTGTCTGGGTCTCCCAATGGAGCGACAAAGAAGAAGGGAATTTTGTTTACTTACCGTAAATTCCTTTTCTTCTAGCTCCAATTGGGAGACCCAGCACCCGCCCTGTTTTCTCGGGGTTTTTCTGTTTTTTCGGGTACACATGTTGTTCATGTGGTATGGTTCAGTTCTCCGATGTTTCCTCGGATTGAATTGGTCTTTAAACCAGTTATTGGCTTTCCTCCTTCTTGCTTTGGCACTAAAACTGGTGAGCCAGTGATCCCACTGGGGGTGTATAGCCAGAAGGGGAGGGGCCTTACACTTTTAAGTGTAATACTTTGTGTGGCCTCCAGAGGCAATAGCTATACACCCAATTGTCTGGGTCTCCCAATTGGAGCTAGAAGAAAAGGAATTTACGGTAAGTAAACAAAATTCCCTTCTTTTGGCCAGTAGAAATGCTGGTTTAACCTGGCCTTGGTCTTAGCGATCCCTAGGTGTCCGGCCATCGGAACCTCATGTGCGATCCGCAACAACTCCGTCCGGAACGGATAGGGTACCACCAACTGTCGGTCCCTGGGCCACGCCTCCGGTGAACCCTGCTGGACCGTGGCCCGGTACAGCCGTCCTTGGTCCCAGACCACTCGCTCCGGGTCCGAGTCCGAGGGAGGCTGGGCCGCCTGCTCCTTAAGAGCTTTCAGGCTGTCGTCAGCTTCTAACGCTGCCTGAAACCCCTGACTAGATGTGGCCAGAATCGACGAGACTGTCACATCTTCGGTCAGTACCCCGGGACCTGTGTCCTGGCCTCCACCTGACTCGGCTGCCACTTGGTCAGAAGGGGAAGAGCTATCGGACCTCCGGGAGGCCCCTTGGCTTCCAGCACTCCCACTGCGGGTGACAGCGGCCACAGCCGCTGCGACCGTGGGTCGTGCCTGCTCCTCCTCCGTTCCTGACCAAGTCGCCGGTTCAGGCAGACCTACCTGGCTTCCTGACACCCCGGTTGTGGGGGAACCATGCACCGAGATCTTACCTGGGAGCACTTCCGCTCCTGGACCGGCCCCAATCTCACCTGCCTGTTCCCCCCCTGCAGCAACAGAACCCCGCTGTGAAATCTTTGGGGACCCCACATTTGCTGTGGTAGCCCCCACCCCACACACTGGTCCTCCCCCTGCAGCACCCTGCTCTCTGCTTATCCCTGCAGAGGGCAACAGATCCCAGCTCACAGGCTGGTTACTTGTAGAGGCATTGTCACACCTTTCTCTGACCCCCTCCCCTGTCACAGCTGCAGCTGAGTGTGTGTCTATGGTGTCTATGCAAGCAGAAATATCAGAGTTCACTCCCTCCTCCCTTACATCATTCATAGATAACACATTAACATTGTTAGGAGTCATGTCAGTACGGGCTGAAGGTTCAGCCCTTGGTTGGGGCCCAAACTGGGAGGTTATCTGCCCCAAATCTGTCCCAAGTAGCACGTTTGCAGGGATCCGATCAGTTACCCCCACCTCCCTCACCCCCCGCCCTGCGCCCCAGTCCACATAAATGTCAGCAACAGGCAGCGCCGGGTCAGTGCCTCCAATCCCGGAGACAGCGAGGGTTTTTCCAGGGATCAAGTCTTGGGGGGACACCATCTCCGGCCGCACCAGAGTCACCTCCGAGGCGCTGTCTCGCAGTCCTATGGTCACAGACCGGCCGACGGTGACAGGTTGGAAGCTGTCCAGGGACCTACCACCACCCCCACCCACACAATACACCTTGGGCGGCCCTTGGGACGGGGACGGAGCCGGGGCCTTGGGACGCTGAGGGCACATGGCCTTGAAGTGTCCAGGTAGGTTGCACTGGTGGCACCGTCTTGGTTCCGCCACGGGCCTGGAGAGGGGAGTTGAGGGGGACACCCCCTGCAGTCTAGGGGCAGGTGGGGCAGTCGCAGAATTCATCTTACCCCCTCTCCAGGTGCTGCTGGTGGCCGCTCTCCTGGCCTCAGGGGCCCGGTTGTTGGTGTAGTCATCGGCAAGGGCAGCTGTAGCCGTGGACCCCTTTGGCTTCTGGTCTCGGATGAACTGGCGGAGATCCTCCGGGCAGTTCCACAAGAGTTGCTCCGTGATGACCAAGTCCAGGATCTCTGGTCCGGTGGAAAGCTGCAGGCCTTGGGTCCAGTGGTCGGCAGCTCGGGCAAGTGCCCGCTGGTGGTCAGCCCAGGAGTCCTTTGGTCCCTTCTGTAGGCTCCGGAACTTCTTGCGGTAGGACTCTGGAGTGAGGTTGTACTGTTGGATCAGGGCCCGCTTGATGGTGTCGTAGCCCTGATCTGCCTCAGCAGGCAAGTCCCCAAGGATATCCAGGGCCTTACCCCTTAAACGGGGGGTCAGGTATTTGGCCCACTGGTCCTTGTCCAGATGGTGCTGCAAGCAAGTCCGTTCAAAAGCAGTCAAGAAAGAGTCCAAGTCTCCATCCTTCTCCAGCACTGGGAAGTCCTCAACACGGACCTTTGGAAGTTTGGTGTCTCGAAGGTCACGTGTGGCTGATGAGGGCCGGAGCTGAGCTAGCTGCAGCTGGTAGTCACGGTCTGCCTGTCGCTCTCGCTCTCGCTCTTCACGCGCTGCCTGCCGCTCTCGCTCCGCAGCCTCACGCTCTGCGTGCCGCTCCGCAGCCTCAGCGTCACGCGCTGCCTGCCGCTCTGCCCTGCGCTCTGCCAGGAGTTCCTTGTAGCCCTCCTGGTCTCCAGCCTGGAGAAGGGCCATAGCCATTTGAAGAAGGCTATCCGAGCCTCCCAGGCTCGGTGGAATGGCACGTGGTGATCTGCGGCACGCTGCAGAGCTAGGCGATTCACTGTCCCTTTCAGAGCGGAGGGCTGGCATCTGGCTCGTTGAGGAACCTTGGGTGAGCTCCTCCTCATCTTGTCCAGCAGTGCCAGGTTGTGCAATGTCCTCGGCAGAACGGTTTTCTGGCGTCGAGCTCCTGGAGGACTCGTGGGCGACCTCCTCATTGCTGTCCACAGCACCGTCCTCCCTCTCTTCGGCTCCTGCCTTAGCATTGGCCAGTTGCATAGCTCTGCTCCTGGTGCCATCAGCCATTCTTGCAGACTTTTGGTCACTGACACAGAACTGACACCTGATGCCTCCACACACCTTACAGTATCTGCACTCTGACACTCTAGTGTTGAGCTAGTCTGAAGACCCCAGCAGCCACAGCTGCTGCAGGCAGTCTTTAGTGTCTGGGAGTATGGGTCTCACACTCACACACACTATTATCTCGATCCCACCGCTATGCCACCAATATGTCACAAACCACCGGGGGGGTCACTCAGAAATCCCCCGCGCTGGCTACCAGTACGTCACAATCGGGGGGTAACAAGTGGGGGTCACCCCTCCTTTATACCTCCCGACCGACAGACAGAGCACGTGACGCGCTCTCTAGCGCCCCTCTTATAGTCAGGCCAATTATGGAATTGCCCGACAATAAGCAAGGAGGCCGCTATACTACTTGTGCCGATTATTGAAGGGTCCCCGGTGAGAGTAAGGTATATATTCCCCCGACCTCCGCGGGCGGAATATATAAAATCTCCCCGAATCTCACTGGCCTCCCCACAATAATCCTTGGCACAATTCGCTGCCACCAACCGATTTACGGTAACTATTAGCCGAACACACAGACGTGGGATTCAAGATCGAGATAACAGAACAGCCCAAGATTAATTATATAATTTAATCAGCCTAAAGCACACTAGAAACTACAATATATACAATAGGGAATCTACAGAATATACATATGTCAGAGTACAGTTACAGATAAAGCATGGTTTACAACAGGTATGCAATTCAATCAGTTACCTTGTGCGTCTGGCCACAGGGGGGCGCTGTAGACCAGGTTTCCAGGAACTCCCACAGATGTTTCCTACACGTGCCCCCAGCGAAAGAACGCTGGAAAATGGCCGAAGTAGGGTTATCAACCTGGGCAGATCCAGGTCCCCTCCTACCTTAGTGACCTCACAGGGAAGCACTGCCACTCCCCCTGCATGGATCAGAATTATCCAGCAAAGGGGATTTTGGCTATAACTTTGCCTGGGAGCGTCGTAGGCGGACGCCAATGCTCTCATTGTGACAGTTATGAATTTAGCTACAGAACGAGGGGACTCATGACCTGTCTGCCAGTTCCCCATTGGCTGATATCACGCCTGGGGCATTTCCCAATGTCCTGCTCCCATAAAAAGGGTGTGCCGGCATCGTCCACATGCGGAGACACCATTTTTATGGTTGCCATATTTATCGGAAATATGGCTTGCGAGATATGAACCATTTTTTACTGGAGTCGTTCTGTCTGGCTATTTCCATAGCCTTGCTAATGAGATACAACTCTTGTTACAGGGTGACGGCAGGGAGTCATCCTGTGTCCATTGTTCCCACACCACCTCATCTCCATATCACAGGACATGGCCATGGGATTTGTTGCTAAACCAGTTGTGTGAAGGAAAGGGGGGGTGACACCAGGAGAGGGCTTCCTGACATACTTGAATATCATGATTTATCGTCATATCTCCGGATTTACCTCACAGGTGGTCTCTCCTTTCCACCTTAACCAGGACATTTCATTGCCTTCCCTTTGTCCGGCCCCTGTTCATCGCTTTGAGAAAGCGTTGCATACTTTAGATCTGGCGCGGGCGCTCCGGATCTATGTGTCACGCACCGCCGCTCTTAGGCGGTGCACCTCTCTTTTTGTGCTGACCACTGGTCAGCGCAAGGGTCTCTCGGCTTCTAAACCGACCCTAGCTCGTTGGATTAGGTCGGCCATATCCGATGCCTACCAGAGTACTCAGGTGCCTCCCCCGCCGGGGATCAAGGCACACTCGACCAGAGCTGTCGGTGCCTCTTGGGCTTTCAGGCACCAGGCTACGGCTCAGCAGGTTTGTCAGGCTGCCACTTGGTCTAGTCTGCATACCTTTTCGAAGCACTACCAAGTGCATGCTCATGCTTCGGCAGATGCGAGCTTGGGCAGACGCATCCTTCAGGCGGCTGTCGCCCATTTGTGAAGTTAGGTTTTGCCTACTTCTCAGTTTTCTGTTTATTCCCACCCATGGACTGCTTTGAGACGTACCATGGTCTGGGTCTCCCATGGAAGGAACGATGAAGAAAAAGAGAATTTTGTTTACTTACCGTAAATTCTTTTTCTTATAGTTCCGACATGGGAGACCCAGCACCCTCCCTGTTGCCTGTTGGCAGGTTTCTTGTTCCGTGTGTTTTCACTGGCTGTTGTTGTAGACAGAGGTGCCGGTTGTTCCGGGTTTTGCTCTATCTCTACTTGTGGGTGGATGTCCTCCTTCAGCTTTTGCACTAAACTGGCTATATTTGGTTATTCAGGGGGTGAATATGCTAGGAGGGAGGAGCTACACTTTTTAGTGTAGTACTTTGTGTGTCCTCCGGAGGCAGAAGCAATACACCCATGGTCTGGGTCTCCCATGTCGGAACTATAAGAAAAAGAATTTACGGTAAGTAAACAAAATTCTCTTTTTTCTAATGCTTTTCGAGTAACTGCTCAGTTTGGCTCTTGGTGATTGCACCCTGCTGAGGAGGCACTGATTTTATTTTCTTGCCTAGTGTTAGCATCATACACCCATGGTCTCCTGTGTCCCCCAAGGAAGGATCTGAAAAATGGATTTTATGACGAGTATTCCAAATCCTCTTTTCCTTTAGTGCATTATATATTCTATTTATTTATTTTACTGGATCCAGATTTGTATTATTTAGCTCACAGTCAGTGCAAAGGATGTGGAGCTCAGTGTAAAGGGGGGGGGGAAAGTTTCTCCTAACTCTGTGACAATGTCTTGAGAAATTAAACTAAGCGTGTGCAACATTATTGGATGTCTCATTAAGACTAAAGTGTCCTGTCCTGACTGTATGTATCTGCATCTATGGGGGAAGGTGAGTGTCGGTAGTGTAGCTGTGAAGCAGAGCTGCACAAAGCCTTAAATTCTCAGCAGTTGAATAGCCTAAGCTCCAGCTACAGTCATGTCTGTCTACACTGTGATCCGTCTTGCATTAATTCTTAATTTTAATTTATATATTTTTCTTTGTCGCTCCATTGGGAGACCCAGACAATTGGGTGTATAGCTTCTGCCTCCGGAGGCCACACAAAGTATTACACTAAAAGTGTAAAGCCCCTCCCCTTCTGCCTATACACCCCCCGTGCATCACGGGCTCCTCAGTTTTTATGCTTTGTGCGAAGGAGGCTGACATCCACGCATAGCTCCACAGCTTAGTCAGCAGCAGCTGCTGACTAGGTCGGATGGAAGAAAAGAGGGCCCATAACAGGGCCCCCAGCATGCTCCCTTCTCACCCCACTCTGGTCGGCGGTGCTGTTAAGGTTGAGGTACCCATTGCGGGTACATAGGCAGGAGCCACATGCTGTTTTCCTTCCCCATCCCTTAATGGGCTCTGGGTGAAGTATGTCTCTGTGTCCCCGTGGGGACCGCGCATGGAGCGCTTGTGCCATATACACTGCAGCACTGCTGGGTGTGTTAGTGCGCCGGGGACTACCGCGCCGGCCGCGCTTATATGCCGGCCGCGCTTATAACTTTAGTCCCCGGCTTTTGCGGCCTAGTATCGCATATTACCGCCCCCAGGCCTGCCAGTCAGGGGAAGGGCGGGACGCTGCACAGGACGTCAGCGCTGAGGGCTGGAGCATACTTTGTATCCTCCTCCCCCCTCATTCAGCACAGTGGGGCTCCAGATTCCCGCACTTTCTAGGGCACGCCCACGGCCCCCTCCTCCTCACAGAACGCCGGCAGCCATTCCTGTCAGCACTTCTGACGCTGGAGAGGAGAGACAACACGGCTCTGGGAGGCCCAGGCAGGGAATCTGGTGATCACACAACCGCTTTGAGCGGTCGGTAAGCAGCACCTGTGGTGCTGGCCCCACTGAGTACCGAAGTGTGTATATATATATATATATAGGCTTATAGGCTATACATTTGCACTGTACGGTCGCTCTGTTGATTCTTGGCTATATACCCTCCTGGATTGTACTCAGAGGAGACAACAACATGTCGTCCGCAAAAAGCAAGGGTGCCAAAGCACAGGCTTACTTTGCAACCTGTACCTCATGTGCGGCTATACTACCGGCAGGTTCCACCGACCCTCATTGTGTGCAATGCTCGGCCCCTGTGGCACTTACTCAGCCGGAGCCTCTGCTACTGGTGGCCCAGGTGGAACCACCTGCTACCACTGTCCAGGTGACAGGGACGGAGTTTGCAGTATTTGCTGACAAACTGTCTGAGAGTATGGATAAATGGTCTGCTAGGATACTAGAAGCCTTACAGTCCAGACCGGTGACTCAGGCCCCGGGCACTGTTGAATCATTGACCCCAGGCCCCCCTCAATTGGAGCAGCAAAGTGCTCCTGGAGTGACCCATAGGTCCCAGGGTGAGGTCTCTGACACGGACCGCAGTCCCAGGCCGCCTAAGCGGGGTCGCTGGGAAATTCCCTCGACTTCATCACACTGCTCAGGGTCTCAGCAGGAGGACTCTCTGGAAGATGAAGCGGAGGTATCCGATCAGGATTCTGATCCTGAGGCCGCTCTCAACCTAGATACTCCTGATGGGGACGCCATAGTGAATGACCTTATAGCGACCATCAATCAGGTGTTGGATATTTCTCCACCAGCTCCTACAATTGAGGAGTCAGCTTCTCAGCAGGAGAAATTCCGTTTCAGGTCTCCCAAGCGTACATTGAGTATGTTTCTGGATCACTCTGACTTCAGGGAGGCAGTCCAGAAACACCGAGCTTGTCCAGATAAGCGTTTTTCCAAGCGCCTTAAGGATACACGTTATCCCTTCCCCCCCGAGGTTGTTAAGGGCTGGACTCAGTGTCCTAAGGTGGATCCTCCTGTCTCCAGACTGGCGGCTAGATCCATAGTTGCAGTGGAAGATGGGGCTTCACTCAAAGATGCCACTGACAGACAGATGGAGCTCTGGTTGAAATCCATCTATGAAGCTATCGGCGCGTCTTTTGCTCCAGCATTCGCAGCCGTATGGGCACTCCAAGCTATCTCAGCTTGTCATGCGCAGATTAATGCAGTCACACGTACATCTGCTCCGCAAGTGGTGTCCTTAACCTCTCAGGCGTCGGCGTTTGCGTCCTACGCCATTAATGCTGTCCTGGACTCTGCGAGCCGTACGGCGGTAGCATCCGCCAATTCGGTGGTAGTCCGCAGGGCCATGTGGCTACGTGAATGGAAGGCAGACTCTGCTTCCAAAAAGTTCTTAACCGGTTTGCCATTTTCTGGCGACCGCCTGTTTGGTGAGCGATTGGATGAAATCATTAAACAATCCAAGGGAAAGGACTCATCCTTACCCCAGTCCAAACCTAACAGACCTCAACAACGGAAGGTACAATCGAGCTTTCGGTCCGCGGGCAGGTCTCAGTTCTCCTCGTCCAAAAGGCCTCAGAAGGATCAGAGGAACTCCGATTCATGGCGGTCTAAGTCACGTCCTAAAAAGACCGCCGGAGGAACCGCTCCCAAAGCGGCCTCCTCATGACTTTCGGCCTCCGCACACCGCATCCTCGGTCGGTGGCAGGCTCTCCCGCTTTTGCGACACCTGGCTGCCACAGGTAAAAGACCGATGGGTGAGAGACATTCTATCCCACGGTTACAGGATAGAGTTCAGCTCTCGTCCTCCGACTCGATTTTTCAGAACATCTCCGCCCCCCCGAGAGAGCCGATGCTCTTCTTCAGGCGGTGTGCACTCTGAAGGCAGAAGGAGTGGTGATCCCTGTTCCTCTTCAGCAACAGGGTCACGGTTTTTACTCCAACCTGTTTGTGGTGCCGAAAAAGGACGGATCTTTCCGTCCTGTTCTGGACCTAAAACTGCTCAACAAACACGTAAAAACCAGGCGGTTCCGGATGGAATCGCTCCGCTCAGTCATCGCCTCAATGTCCCAAGGAGATTTCCTAGCATCAATCGACATCAAAGATTCTTATCTCCACGTACCGATTGCTCCAGAGCATCAGCGCTTCCTGCGCTTCGCCATAGGGGACGAACACCTTCAGTTCGTGGCACTGCCGTTCGGCCTGGCGACAGCCCCACGGGTCTTCACCAAGGTCATGGCAACAGTGGTAGCAGCCCTACACTCTCAGGGACACTCGGTGATCCCTTACTTAGACGATCTGCTTGTCAAGGCACCCTCTCAAGTGGCATGCCAGCACAGCCTCAACATTGCTCTGGAGACTCTCCAGAGTTTCGGGTGGATCATCAATTTTCCAAAGTCAAATCTGACACCGGCCCAATCACTGACATATCTTGGCATGGAGTTTCATACTCTCTCAGCGGTAGTGAAGCTTCCGCTGGACAAACAGCGTTCACTACAGACAGGGGTGCAATCTCTCCTTCAAGGCCAGTCACACCCCTTGAGGCGCCTCATGCACTTCCTAGGGAAGATGGTAGCAGCAATGGAGGCAGTTCCTTTTGCGCAGTTTCATCTGCGTCCTCTTCAATGGGACATTCTCCGCAAATGGGACAGGAAGTCGACGTCCCTCGACAGGAACGTCTCCCTTTCTCAGGCAGCCAAGGCTTCCCTTCAGTGGTGGCTTCTCCCCACTTCTCTGTCGAAGGGGAAATCCTTCCTTCCCCCGTCATGGGCTGTGGTCACGACGGACGCGAGCCTGTCAGGGTGGGGAGCGGTCTTTCTCCACCACAGGGCTCAGGGAACCTGGACTCAGACAGAGTCCTCCCTTCAGATCAATGTTCTGGAGATAAGGGCAGTGTATCTTGCCCTAAAGGCGTTCCAGCCGTGGCTGGAAGGCAAGCAGATCCGAATTCAGTCTGACAACTCCACAGCGGTGGCATACATCAACCACCAGGGAGGAACACGCAGTCGGCAAGCCTTCCAGGAAGTCCGGCGGATTCTGCTGTGGGTGGAAGCCACAGCCTCCACCATATCCGCAGTTCACATCCCGGGCGTAGAAAACTGGGAAGCAGACTTTCTCAGTCGCCAGGGCATGGACGCAGGGGAATGGTCCCTTCACCCGGACGTGTTTCAGGAGATCTGTTGCCGCTGGGGGATGCCGGACGTCGACCTAATGGCGTGACGGCACAACAACAAGGTCCCGACATTCATGGCACGGTCTCAAGATCACAGAGCTCTGGCGGCAGACGCCTTAGTTCAGGATTGGTCGCAGTTTCAACTCCCTTATGTGTTTCCTCCGCTGGCACTGTTGCCCAGAGTGTTACGCAAGATCAGGGCCGACTGCCGCCGCGTCATCCTCGTCGCTCCAGACTGGCCAAGGAGGTCGTGGTACCCAGATCTGTGGCATCTCACGGTGGGTCAACCGTGGGCACTACCAGACCGACCAGACTTGCTGTCTCAAGGGCCGTTTTTCCATCTGAATTCTGCGGCCCTCAACCTGACTGTGTGGCCATTGAGTCCTGGATCCTAGCGTCTTCAGGGTTATCTCAAGAGGTCATTGCCACTATGAGACAGGCTAGGAAACCAACGTCCGCCAAGATCTACCACAGGACGTGGAGGATATTCCTATCTTGGTGCTCTGATCAGGGTTTTTCTCCCTGGCCATTTGCCTTGCCCACTTTTCTTTCCTTCCTTCAATCCGGATTGGAAAAGGGGTTGTCGCTCGGCTCTCTTAAGGGACAAGTCTCAGCGCTCTCTGTGTTTTTCCAGAAGCGCCTAGCCAGACTTCCACAGGTACGCACGTTCCTGCAGGGGGTTTGTCACATCGTTCCTCCTTACAAGCGGCCGTTAGAACCCTGGGATCTGAACAGGGTGCTGATGGCTCTTCAGAAACCACCTTTCGAGCCAATGAAGGATATTTCTCTCTCACGCCTTTCACAGAAAGTGGCCTTCCTAGTAGCAGTCACATCACTTCGGAGAGTGTCTGAGCTAGCAGCGCTGTCATGCAAAGCCCCTTTCCTGGTTTTTCACCAGGACAAGGTGGTTCTGCGTCCGTTTCCGGAATTTCTCCCTAAGGTGGTATCCCCCTTTCATCTCAATCAGGATATCTCCTTACCTTCTTTTTGTCCTCATCCAGTTCACCAATGTGAAAAGGATTTGCACTTGTTAGATCTGGTGAGAGCACTCAGACTCTACATTTCTCGTACGGCGCCCCTGCGCCGCTCGGATGCACTCTTTGTCCTTGTCGCTGGCCAGCGTAAAGGGTCACAAGCTTCCAAATCAACCCTGGCTCGGTGGATCAAGGAACCAATTCTCGAAGCTTACCGATCTTCTGGGCTTCCGGTTCCCTCAGGGCTGAAAGCCCATTCTACCAGAGCCGTGGGTGCGTCCTGGGCTTTGCGGCACCAGGCTACGGCTCAGCAGGTGTGTCAGGCGGCTACCTGGTCGAGCCTGCACACTTTCACGAAACACTATCAGGTGCATACCTATGCTTCGGCAGATGCCAGTCTAGGTAGGCGAGTCCTTCAGGCGGCAGTTGCCCACCTGTAGGAAAGGGCCGTTTTACGGCTCTATTACGAGGTATTATTTTACCCACCCAGGGACTGCTTTTGGACGTCCCAATTGTCTGGGTCTCCCAATGGAGCGACAAAGAAGAAGGGAATTTTGTTTACTTACCGTAAATTCCTTTTCTTCTAGCTCCAATTGGGAGACCCAGCGCCCGCCCCTGTTTTTTTGTGTACACATGTTGTTCATGTTGAATGGTTTCAGTTCTCCGAAATTCCTTCGGATTGAATTTACTTTAAACCAATTTATAATTTTTCCTCCTTCTTGCTTTTGCACCAAAACTGAGGAGCCCGTGGGAGCACGGGGGGTGTATAGGCAGAAGGGGAGGGGCTTTACACTTTTAGTGTAATACTTTGTGCGGCCTCCGGAGGCAGTAGCTATACACCCAATTGTCTGGGTCTCCCAATTGGAGCTAGAAGAAAAGGAATTTACGGTAAGTAAACAAAATTCCCTTCTTTTTTCTCTCGGTGTCGCAGATGTGACCCGGACATCAAGGTCTCCTATACTGTATATAATCGGCTGTCACTACTACTGAAGTCCTTACTCGCTGTCACTCGTGTGACCCCGGCTTACAGGCTGTCCAGGAAGCAAGGACATGAATATGTCATTCTCTACAGGTCAGTGCTGCCGATGCTGCGGTTTAGATTACTAGATGTATTATTATTATAATATATATATTTGTATAACTCTATGTGTGTGTGTGTATATATATATATATAGAGATATATATTGTATGTATGCATGGGTATATATATATGTGTGTGTGTATGTGTGTATATATATATATATATATATATATATATATATAATATAATATATAAATTTTCGATTTTGTTTATTTTTCTAATGCTTGAAACTATATTCTTAGGGGGAACTTGTCAGGATGATTCTACTACTTTTAAACTCGTGGTTTATTATAGGCCTTAGTGCAAAATTTAAAAAATGAATCCTACCTTGTAGTAATATATAGTGTGGCAGAACTGAGAAATCGAGCTTTGAAGCCACATGCAAATTAGCCTGGAAATACACTGGGGGTGTGTCCATGTACAGAGTGGATCCCGCCCCCACTGCACATCCAGGCTCATGTGAATGTGGCTCCATATTTCAGCGCTGGCGTATAACATTACTACCAAACTGGGATTGTCTTCAGTGTTGCTCCAGGACATAAGGTAGAGGGGTAAAATCATTGTGACCGGGTTCCCTTTAATTCTTCAGAACTAAAAAAAAAAACCCATTAATTTTGCCGTTATTTTGCATTCTTGCAGTTTTCTGTATGTGATGTAATCTTCTCTATTCACATACAAAGCTGCGTTTCCCCTCCTGCTCCTCCCGGCTGTCACACGTGACGCAACCGTCTAACTCCAATAGGAAATCTAATGCTCAGTGGCCTGAACGTCAGACTGACACATTGTAACAAAATGCTGCAGAGACTCACAACCGCAGCTCGCGGAGCATTGCCGACGCTTCTCAGCTGATTAGAATGCACTGCCGTCTTCTTATATTTCAAGTGTGCAATATATAAATATATATATTTTTTTATTCTTTTAGGATCTATTTTGGAGACGTCCAGCTCTTAGGACTGAAAGAAGGTAAGCTCTCCTGTGCTGCGTAGCTGTGGCCAGCGCTGACCCCCGCAGATGGGATCAGCCGTTCTGTCTGCCTCTTGTGCGGGTCTTTTTCATTCAAAGTGAAGCCAAGTCACAATATAGACAAATCTGAGATTCTGGGGCAGATTCAGTATTCTTGTCCTGAATTGGACCAAGCGCCCAATGTATCACATGTGCTGATACTATATGACACACATCACCTCCTTATGCCGCCTCTTTCAGTTTCTGTCCGGCACGTGACGTGACTGGCGCTGTATGTAGAGGGGGCTGGCTGACTGCTCACGTGGGACTCAGCAGAACCTCTTTTGGTTTCTGTCCGGCATGTGATGTGACTGGCGCTGTATGTAGAGGGGGCTGGCTGACTGCTCACGTGGGACTCAGCAGAACCTCTTTTGGTTTCTGTCCGGCACTTGACGTGACTGGCGCTGTATGTAGAGGGGGCTGGCTAACTGCTCACGTGGGTCTCGGCAGAACCTCTTTTGGTTTCTGTCCGGCACTTGACGTGACTGGCGCTGTATGTAGAGGGGGCTGGCTGACTGCTCACTTGGGTCTCGGCAGAACCTCTGTTGGTTTCTGTCCGGCATGTGACGTGACTGGCGCTGTATGTAGAGGGGGCTGGCTGACTGCTCACGTGGGTCTCGGCAGAACCTCTTTTGGTTTCTGTCCGGCATGTGATGTGACTGGCGCTGTATGTAGAGGGGGCTGGCTGACTGCTCACGTGGGTCTCGGCAGAACCTCTTTTGGTTTCTGTCCGGCATGTGATGTGACTGGCGCTGTATGTAGAGGGGGCTGGCTGACTGCTCACGTGGGTCTCGGCAGAACCTCTTTTGGTTTCTGTCCGGCATGTGATGTGACTGGCGCTGTATGTAGAGGGGGCTGGCTGACTGCTCACTTGGGTCTCGGCAGAACCTCTTTTGGTTTCTGTCCTGCATGTGACATGACTGGCGCTGTATGTAGAGGGGGCTGGCTGACTGCTCACTTGGGCCTAAGCAGAACCTCTGTTGGTTTCTGTCTGGCACGTGACGTGACTGGCGCTGTATGTAGAGGGGGCTGGCTGACTGCTCACGTGGGACTCAGCAGAACCTCTTTCGGTTTCTGTCCGGCATGTGATGTGACTGGTGCTGTATGTAGAGGGAGCTGGCTGACTGCTCACGTGGGTCTCGGCAGAACCTCTTTCGGTTTCTGTCCGGCACGTGACGTGACTGGCGCTGTATGTAGAGGGGGCTGGCTGACTGCTCACGTGGGACTCAGCAGAACCTCTTTTGGTTTCTGTCCGGCATGTGATGTGACTGGCGCTGTATGTAGAGGGGGCTGGCTGACTGCTCACGTGGGTCTCGGCAGAACCTCTTTTGGTTTCTGTCCGGCATGTGACGTGACTGGCGCTGTATGTAGAGGGGGCTGGCTGACTGCTCACTTGGGTCTCGGCAGAACCTCTTTTGGTTTCTGTCCTGCATGTGACATGACTGGCGCTGTATGTAGAGGGGGCTGGCTGACTGCTCACTTGGGCCTCAGCAGAACCTGTTTTGGTTTCTGTCCGGCACGTGACGTGACTGGCGCTGTATGTAGAGGGGGCTGGCTGACTGCTCACTTGGGTCTCGGCAGAACCTCTTTTGGTTTCTGTCCTGCATGTGACATGACTGGCGCTGTATGTAGAGGGGGCTGGCTGACTGCTCACTTGGGCCTCAGCAGAACCTGTTTTGGTTTCTGTCCGGCACGTGACGTGACTGGCGCTGTATGTAGAGGGGGCTGGCTGACTGCTCACTTGGGTCTCGGCAGACCCTCTTTTGGTTTCTGTCCGGCATGTGACGTGACTGGCGCTGTATGTAGAGGGGGCTGGCTGACTGCTCACTTGGGTCTCGGCAGAACCTCTTTTGGTTTCTGTCCGGCACGTGATGTGACTAGCGCTGTATGTAGAGGGGGCTGGCTGACTGCTCACTTGGATAGCTCAGCCAGCCCCTTCTATGTCAGTACTTAGGCCGGTTTCACACATCCGGCTTTTTGCCGGTTTGCGGATCTGGCGCACGCCAGTACAGTGTGATGCAGTACAATGCAGCCCTGTAACTTCCGCATCACATGCTGCGGTCACATGACAGCATGTGACCGCAGCTTGTTGCGCTGACACTGTACTATATACACTGTACTGGCGTGCGCCGGATCCGCCAAACCGGTGAAAAGCCGGATGTGTGAAACCGGCCTTAGGATTTGGCTGTGATTCTCCAGGTGTGTAATTGCAGCCGGTTCTGTATGCCTTTTCTTTTTCGCTCCTAATTGGGAGACCCAGACAATTGGGTGTATAGCTACTGCCTCCGGAGGCCGCACAAAGTACTACACTTAAAAGTGTAAGGCCCCTCCCCTTCTGGCTATACACCCCCCCGTGGGAGCACGGGTCCCTCAGTTTTTGCTTTGTGCGAAGGAGGTCAGACACGCACGCATAGCTCCACTATTTAGTCAGCAGCAGCTGCTGACTATGTCAGATGGAAGAAAAGAGGGCCCATACAGGGCCCCCAGCATGCTCCCTTCTCACCCCACTTTCTGTCGGTGGTGCTTGTTAAGGTTGAGGTATCCATTGCGGGTACGGAGGCTGGAGCCCACATGCTGATTCCTTCCCCATCCCCATTAGGGCTCTGGGCGAAGTGGGATTTTACCGGTCTCCAGGCACTGAGACCGTGCTCCATCCGCAGCCCCTGGAGAAGCCGCTGGATATGGAGCTGAGTATCGTCAGGGACATGGCCCTGCTCCGTCAAGGTACTCTGTGTCCCCGTGCATACGCGCGCACACCGCAGCATTGCTGGGTGTGTTAGTGCGCCGGGGACAACAGCGCTGCTGCGCTTGTGCCATTTCTTCACTTCAGCTTAGCTGAGTGGGTAAACTCAGGGAGAACGGTCGCGCCGGCCGCTGGGACTGCGACGCGGCTGGGACTTGTGGTGCGCCGGGGACTTCCGCGCTGGCCGTGCATATATCACGGCCGCGCTTATTACTACAGTCCCCGGCTTTTGCGGCCTAGTTCGTTCGTTCCCGCCTCCGCACCTGCCAGTCAGGAGGAGGGCGGGACGCTGTACAGAGCATCAGCGCTGAGGGCTGGAGTCGTTTTTACATACTCCAGCCCTCACACCAGGCACAGTAGGACGCAGTTTCCCGCTCTTTGTTTGTGGCACGCCCACGGTCCGCCCCTCTTCACAGAACGCCGGCAGCCATTCCTGCCTGCACGCTGAGCTGCAGAGGGGAGACGGGGAGACCCAGACACGGGATTCTACGGCCTCATACCCGCTGTTCAGCGGGCGGTAAGCAGCCCTCAAGGGCTCACCCCCACTTGTGCCGTTTGTATACTGAGTATTTTGTGTTTGCAAATACTTTGTGCTGTACGGTCGCTGGTGATTCTCGGCTATATACCCTCCTAGATTACAAGGAGGCAACAGCATGTCGTCCGCAAAACGCAAGGGTGCCAAGGCACAGACATTATATGCTGCCTGTACCGCAGGTGGGGCTGCTCTATGTCCAGGTGACAGGAACGGAGTTTGCAGCTTTTGCTGACAGATTGTCTATGACCATGTCAAAGATTCTTGAAACATTGCAGTCTAGACCAGTAACTCAGACCATGGACACTGTGGCATCATTGCTCCCTGGTCCCCCTCAGCTGGAACACTTCCAAGCTCCGGGGGTGTCACATGCACCCCAGGGTGACGATTCTGACTCGGACGACAGTCCCAGACAACCTAAGCGGGCTCGTTATGAGGGGCCCTCAACTTCGTCTCACTGGTCAGGATCCCAGCGGGACGAATCTATGGGTGATGAGGCGGATGTAACTGATCAAGATTCTGATCCTGGGTCCGCTCTCAATCTGGATACACCGGATGGTGACGCCATAGTGAATGATCTTATAGCGTCCATCAATAGGATGTTAGATATTTCTCCGCCAGCTCCTACTGAGGAGGAGGCAGCTTCACAGCAGGAGAAATTCCATTTCAGATATCCCAAGCGTAAATTAAGCACTTTTCTGGACCACGCTGACTTTAGAGATGCAATCCAGAAACACCACGCTTATCCTGAGAAGCGGTTTTCTAAACGGCTTAAAGATACACGCTATCCTTTTCCCCCTGACGTGGTCAAGGGTTGGACCCAGTGTCCCAAGGTGGACCCTCCAATCTCCAGGCTTGCAGCTAGATCCTTAGTTGCAGTAGAAGATGGAGCGGCACTTAAAGATGCCACTGACAGGCAGATGGAGCTCTGGCTGAAATCCATCTATGAAGCTATTGGAGCGTCGTTGGTGCCAGCTTTCGCAGCCGTATGGGCACTCCAAGCTATTTCAGCTGGGCTTATACAAGTCGACTCGGTCACACGTACATCTGCCCCGCAGGTGGCACCATTGACCTCTCAAATGTCTGCATTCGCGTCTTACGCGATTAATGCTGTCCTGGACTCTACGAGCCGTACGGCGGTGGCGTCAGCCAACTCCGTGGTTTTGCGCAGAGCCCTGTGGTTGAGAGAATGGAAAGCAGATTCTGCTTCCAAGAAGTGCTTAACCAGTTTGCCCTTTTCTCGTGACCGATTGTTTGGGGAGCGTTTGGATGAAATCATTAAACACTCCAAGGGTAAGGACTCATCCTTACCTCAACACAGACAAAACAAGCCCCAACAAAGGAGGGGTCAGTCTGGTTTTCGGTCCTTTCGAGGTTCAGGCAGGTCCCAATTCTCCTCGTCCAAGAGGACTCAAAAGGATCAGAGAGGCTCAGATTCTTGGCGGACGCAGTCACGCCCAAAAAAGACAGCAGGAAGAACCGTTACCAAGACGGCTTCCTCATGACTTTCAGCCTCCTCTCTCCGCATCCTCGGTCGGTGGCAGGCTCTCCCGCTTTGGCGGCATTTGGCTGTCACAGGTCAAAGACCGTTGGGTGAGGGACATTCTGTCTCACGGGTACAGGATAGAGTTCAGCTCTCGTCCTCCAACTCGTTTCTTCAGAACTTCCCCACCGCCCGACCGAGCCGATGCTCTGCTGCAGGCGGTGGCCGCTCTAAAGGCGGAAGGAGTGGTGACTTCCGTTCCTCTTCAGGAACAAGGTCACGGTTTTTACTCCAATCTGTTTGTGGTGCCAAAGAAGGACGGGTCCTTTCGGCCCGTCCTGGATCTAAAGTTGCTCAACAAACACGTAAAAACCAGGAGGTTCCGGATGGAATCTCTCCGCTCCGTTATCGCCTCAATGTCTCAAGGAGATTTCCTGGCATCAATAGACATCAAGGATGCTTATCTTCACGTGCCGATTGCGCCAGAGCATCAGCGTTTTCTACGCTTCGTTATAGAAAGCGAACACCTGCAGTTCGTAGCGTTACCTTTCGGGCTGGCAACAGCCCCTCGGGTCTTCACCAAGGTCATGGCAGCAGTAGTAGCTGTCCTGCACTCGCAGGGTCACTCCGTGATCCCGTATTTGGACGATCTACTTATAAAGGCACCCTCTCAAGAGGCATGCCAACACAGTCTGAACGTGGCACTGAAGACTCTCCAGAGTTTCGGGTGGATTATCAACTTTTCAAAGTCAAATCTAACCCCGACCCAATCACTAACATATCTTGGCATGGAGTTTCATACTCTCTCAGCGATAGTGAAGCTTCCACTGGACAAGCAGCGGTCACTACAGACAGGGGTGCAATCTCTCCTGCAGAACCAGTCCCACTCCTTGAGGCGCCTCATGCATTTCCTAGGGAAGATGGTGGCAGCAATGGAAGCAGTCCCTTTCGCGCAGTTTCATCTGCGCCCTCTACAATGGGACATTCTCCGCCAATGGGACGGGAAGTCGACGTCCCTCGACAGGGATGTCTCCCTCTCTCAGGCAACCAAGGACTCTCTCCGATGGTGGCTTCTTCCCACCTCATTGTCAAAAGGAAAGTCGTTCCTACCCCCATCCTGGGCGGTGGTCACGACAGATGCGAGCCTATCAGGGTGGGGAGCAGTGTTTCTTCACCACAGGGCTCAGGGTACGTGGACTCAGAGAGAGTCCACCCTTCAGATCAATGTTCTGGAAATCAGAGCAGTCTATCTTGCTCGGCGAGCCTTCCAACAGTGGCTGGAGGGCAAGCAGATCCGGATTCAGTCGGACAATTCCACAGCGGTGGCGTACATCAAACACCAAGGGGGAACACGCAGTCGACAAGCCTTTCAAGAAGTCCGGCGGATTCTGACGTGGGTGGAAAACACAGCATCCACCATATCCGCAGTTCACATCCCAGGCGTGGAAAACTGGGAAGCAGACTTTCTCAGTCGCCAGGGCATGGACGCAGGGGAATGGTCCCTTCACCCGGACGTGTTTCAGGAGATCTGTCGCCGCTGGGGGATGCCGGACGTCGACCTGATGGCGTCACGGCACAACAACAAGGTCCCGGTTTTCATGGCACGGTCTCACGATCACCGAGCTCTGGCGGCAGACGCCTTAGTTCAGGATTGGTCGCAGTTCCGACTACCTTATGTGTTCCCACCTCTGGCATTGTTGCCCAGAGTGATCCGCAAAATCAGGTCCGACTGCCGTTGCGCCATTCTCGTCGCTCCAGACTGGCCAAGGAGGTCGTGGTACCCGGATCTGTGGCATCTCACGGTAGGACAACCGTGGGCGCTACCAGGCCGTCCAGACTTGCTGTCTCAAGGGCCGTTTTTCCATCTGAATTCTGCGGCCCTGAACCTGACTGTGTGGCCATTGAGTCCTGGATCCTAGGGACCTCAGGTTTATCTCATGATGTTGTTGCCACCATGAGACAGGCTAGGAAACCATCCTCCGCCAAGATCTACCACAGAACGTGGAAGATATTCTTATCTTGGTGCTCTGCTCAGGGAGTTTCTCCCTGGCCATTTGCATTGCCTATTTTTCTTTCTTTCCTGCAGTCTGGGTTGGAAAAAGGTTTGTCGCTTAGCTCCCTTAAAGGACAAGTCTCTGCGCTATCCGTATTCTTTCAGAAGCGCCTGGCGCGACTTCCTAAGGTACGCACGTTCCTGCAAGGGGTTTGTCATATCATTCCCCCTTACAAGCGGCCATTGGAACCCTGGGATCTGAACAAGGTTCTAATTGCTCTCCAGAAGCCACCTTTCGAGCCTATGAAGGAGATTTCCTTTTCTCGGCTTTCACAGAAAGTGGCTTTTCTGGTGGCGGTCACGTCTCTTCGGAGAGTGTCAGAGCTGGCGGCGTTATCTTGCAAATCTCCCTTCCTGGTGTTTCACCAAGACAAGGTAGTACTGCGTCCAATTCCAGAGTTTCTTCCCAAGGTGGTATCTTCCTTTCATCTCAATCAGGATATCACTTTACCATCTTTGTGTCCGCATCCAGTTCACCAATTTGAAAAGGGTTTACATCTGTTGGACCTGGTGAGAGCACTCAGGATCTACATTTCCCGCACGGCGTCTCTGCGCCGTTCGGATGCACTCTTTATCCTGGTCGCTGGTCAGCATAAAGGGTCGCAAGCTTCC